>NW_023474759.1:0-3399 GCF_013731165.1 Rhagoletis pomonella
TCGGATGCAATGTACGCCTAGCCTTATACGTTGTACCTAAAACTGAAAATATACGGCACTCAGCTGTTTTCAACAGCGGATCCCTGCAAAAATTGCTACTACGCCATGCATGCATGTAAAGAGTACTCCCTAAGGACCAAGGAGTGCTCCAAAATTCACCAGAAGTCATACAAAAAATATGGTCCAATTTACATTGCGATGTCCTAGGGCAAGACCATATACTCCATCTCTGCATTATATCAGAGTAGTACAAAACTACTCCAACATATTAATAATGGCATTGTTGTTATGTTTTTTCATTTGTACATGCTTTTGTTCTTCACTTCACATATGCTTTTTCGAAATTAATAAAAACCAAAAACAAAAATTTAAAATCAGATGTTGTCTATGACGGCATTCGAACCCGAACATTCTGGGGGCTTACAAGTAACAGCGAGCGTCTCTACACGTTCAGCTGCTGCCATTCAAATGCGTCTTCAAAAGCTCAACTTCAATCACATTTCGTTAAAACACGAGCAGTGATCGGGTAACAATAATCTGTAGTGCGATTCGGTAACTCTTAACGATGCATTTGTTGAGTTGTTAATTAAAGATTTTTATCGTTGTCAATAACGATTATGCGATTCACTAACTCATTATTAACGACAGTGAACAGCTGACTTTTTCCATTAATTCAAATTGATAAAAAGTGGCATCTCCGCTGTTCGAAATGTCAAATTTGCGAAAAGCACAAAGCGGAACAGAAAAAAAACAAAGCCATTTCTTCGCGCCGCTAATTTTCGTCCACATATTGCAGAAAAGGGGAGTACATTTTGCTATTTATTTAATTAATATGTATAAGAATTTACTTTGTTCTTATTTATAATTTCAGAATGGCGTCTACCAGTGGAGCAGGAGCTAAAAGGAGTCGGGCATCAGCGGAGCAGCTCAACGTGATGATCGACCTTCTCACGGAGAAGTGGATCAATGGCATTCGGTAAGTACTTATCTTGTGTTTTAAGTGTGTGTATATAGGAAGCAGTTTTCGAGAGTGCGATAAAAAAACAATTAGCATAATATATATGTACATACGTGAAGTACAATTTTTTAATTAAAATGTGCAAATGAAGAATCAGGTTGTTGGTTAATTCGGAAAAGTAATCTTTAGTTTTCAAATTAATTTTTAACATATTGGGTACGGTTGAGTTATTTGTGTAACGACTTTGGGTTGCTGTGCCCAAACGTGTGAGACGAACCAAAAAACGTTTACACACACTTATAGACAAGAGTATACACTTTATTTAAGCAAAAGGTTTACCATAGCTGTGCATTAATTTATCTATAATTTAGGTTTGAAATATGGTATTTTTGCAATCAGCTCCCAAGGTGTCTTTTCATAAAGTGCGGTCCATCCTCTTTTTTGTAAGGGAGGTTTGGAGGGCCACGCCAACTCCCCCTCCGGTCTCTACCCCAAAATCGTTGTACAAATAACTTAACATTTCCCCCGGGACTTTTGTTTAATTTTGTTTGTGCACATTAATTTACCTTTTATTTTATTGATCATTCATAAATATGCTGCAATGCTTTATATACTACATATTTGTTAACTATGTATTTCATTACTTTGCAAACAGGTCTGGCGCGACTTAAAAAGCCGTACAAGCGTACGTGTACGTGACCGGAAGAGGCAGTAGGCTCTAACAGGCAACAGGCCCATCGACCAGCCGCCTTTAACGGAGATGGAGAGGCGGGTAATTGATCTAATTGGGATCAACTACATCGAGGGTCACGAAGCGGTTCCTGACAATGTGCCATTGGAAGAGGTGAGCTTATAGTTATACAATTATTTCTATTATTATTTAATACTTTTTTAATTTACTTTTAAACTATTAGGAGCTTCAATTGGTCATGGAGGATGGGGAGGATATTGTCTTCCATGCGGTGACGCCGGCGTCAGTGTTTGGAGAAGACAGCGAGGTGCAGGTCAGCACAGGCTTTGAAGAGGAAGCGGGCGGAGGAAGAGAGCGATGTCCAGAAAAAATTTCTGGAAGTCGCTGAGAAGCAAGCAGATGCCATGAAGGTGAGAAATCAAGTTTACAGAAATAAAAAATAAAAATTTCAACTTATGGCATTTGACCATAATTTCATATGTAAAACTTTTCGCTGAACCCGAATATTAAGGCAAAATAATACAAGAATGTAAACAGATTTTACATATAGCCAATTTTTTTTTTTTTTGAGATCTGAAAAAAGTTCTTATACGTTTTTGCAATCTGAAATGTCTTTAAATTTAGTAAAGTCTATAAATTTGCGATTGTCTATAATATTACCTAAATCTAAAAGAGATTGCAGATTGACTATATCCAAAAAAAAATGCAATAACTTGAGAGAACTTTTTTCAGATCTCAAAAAACCTAAATTTGGCTATATTTCAAAAATTGTTATACATTTTTATATTATTTTGCCTTAATATTTGGGTTCAGCGTAAAGTGTTACATATGAAACTATGGTCAAATGCCACATGTCGGATTAGTTGTCGATTTGTATTAGGTACTAGGTCCTATCGCGATTTTAACGTGAACAAATATTCCCAAAAATTATAAAGCAGAACAAAAACAATTTTTCCCAATTTGTTTTTGTTTTGCATGTTAAATAATGGGCACAATTTATTCACATAAAATCGGCGATAGGGCTGATTATATTTTAAAAACATCGTGTTAATATATACTTTTTATCAATAGATGCTGGCTGAAAACTCTTCCAGACAAACGGATGTTTTGAAGGTGAGAAGTAATTATTATTAGATATGTTTTACATAAATCGTATTAATATATACTTTTTGTCAATAGATGCTGGCTGAAAATACCGCAAGGCAGACGGAGGCGACGCTTGCAATGGCGCAGTCTATGACCGTCCTTAGCGAAGGTATGAAAGCCTGTGCCGAGGGTTTTAACCGACTCGCGAGTACTCTCGGCAACTCATAAATAATATTAATAGTTTAGGTTTTAAGAAATGTAAATATTAGTTTTAAGTTAAGTTTTACTTAACACTTTACAGCAAAAGTCTGCATACACCATTGATTTTTTAAATATTCGCAATATTTTGGAAGCTTAAACTCGTTTATTTTTTTATTATAAAAATATGGATCATACTTAAAACAAAATCATACAAAGCAATTCAAGGTTTATACAAAATTAAGGAAAATTCAACGATTTTTAATCAACACTTAAATTTTAGTATAATAATGTGTAAAAATGAGGTTGTTACGAAATCGCGTTGATTTTTAATTTAATGCGCTATAAAACTGCGTACTTGAAGTTATTTTATAAAATGCGATTAAAAATTAATTAAAATTAAAATTAATTAACAAAATTAAGGAAAATTCTACGATTTTTAATCGACACTTTCAACTTTTTAATC
>NW_023474760.1:0-3399 GCF_013731165.1 Rhagoletis pomonella
CTTAATCAAACAGTTTGCAATACTTCGTTGAAAATTTGTTCATTTATGTTGGGCTCTCCACGAGACCCAAATCTTTTCATTGAGGCGAACGCATTTGTATTACCACACATTACGGGTAACTTACCTTCAACGTCTATAGACAGTTCAATATTAGATGAACTGCCTAAAGTACCTTTCGCAGATTCTAAATTTTTACAGAGCGGCCCAATCGATGTTTTGATCGGGGGAGATTTATACCCCAAAGTTATGTTGGAAGGGGTTAAACGTAGTGTATGCAATAATTTTCTGTCCCAAGAGACCGTGTTCGGGTGGATAGTCACTGGGGCATCATCCACTGCACACGTCTCTTGTTTTGCTACCAAAATCTCGTTGGGGGGAGGACAATCCATTAGATTGCCAGCTACGTAAATTCTGGGAGTTAGAAGAAATCCCAAAGAGGAATATTCCATCAGCAGAGGACTCGTTTTGTGAAGAACTTTTTTTGAAAACAACAACTAGGAATTCTGAAGGAAGGTACGTGGTATCTTTACCTTTTAAAAACTTATATCCAACGGACATAAAGCTCGGTCCATCTAGGCCTATTGCGTTACGCCAATATTTGCGCAACGAAGCTAGGCTAATGAAAACTCCGTCTTTAAAAGGAGAATACGATAAGGTGGTCAGAGAATATTTGGACCTAGGGCACATGGAAGAAGTAGAACCTCCTTTGTATGATCACTCCCCTAATCACTTTTATCTACCCCATCATGCAGTTTTGAAGCCGGAAAGCACATCGACAAAATTAAGAGTAGTTTTCAACGCGTCTCGCAATTCCTCCAACGGAGTGAGTCTTAATGACATCTTACACATAGGTCCTGCTCTTCAAGCCGATTTGACGCATTTGCTCATACGTTGGCGCATGTACAAGTTCGTTTTTAACAGTGATATCCAAAAAATGTATCGCCAAATATTAGTAAACCCGTCTCATAGGCCCTTTCAAAGAATTTTATTCAGAAACAGCCCAAACGCGGAGATAAGGGATTTTCAGCTTAACACTGTAACATTTGGAATTAATTGCGCACCATATTTGGCGATTAGAACTCTACATCAACTAGCTCAAGACTCGCAGGAGTCATATCCATTGGCGGCTCAAATTTTAAAAAGTGCAATGTATGTAGATGATGTGCTAGCCGGATTTCACCAGATTTCAACAGCCTTGCAGGCACGCAACGAGCTGATTCAAGTGTTGTATAGTGCGGGATTTTCACTGAGAAAGTGGTCCTCTAATACAAAAGAATTTTTGCTGATCTTCCTGATGACCATTTGTTAGGCAAAGAATTTCTTGATCTGGATGAGACTAGCACAACGAAGGCTTTAGGTATACGGTGGAACGCCAAGTTGGATCACTTCTTTTTTAATGTCCAGGATATAGTCCTGAAATCAAGCTATAACAAACGGGAGGTTTTGTCAATAATCGCAAAACTTTTTGACCCAGCTGGCTGGCTAGCACCTATCGTGGTAATAGCTAAAATACTTATGCAACAGATCTGGTTAGACGGTACTACCTGGGATCAACCCATCAGTTCACAAATACTTTCTAAATGGAAATTTTTTGTTGAAAATTACGGTTACATACAGAATATCAAAGTTCCGCGTTGGATAAATTGTTCAAATGAAACTCCGATACAAATTCATGCCTTTTGCGACGCGTCGGAAAAGGCATACGCGGGGGTGATATATTTGCGGGTAGAAAACAATAAACTAGTTACATCACACCTGCTGCTAGCCAAAACAAAAGTAGCTCCGATTAAAAAGATTTCGATACCTCGTTTGGAGTTATGCGGTGCAGTTTTGCTTGTAGATATGTTGAACTGTTTACGAAATGAGCTTCCATTTAAGGTCGAAAATACCTTCTGTTGGACCGACTCAACCATTGTCCTCTCGTGGCTGAAGAAGCAACCTGGCTCTTGGACGACCTTTGTTGCTAATCGAGTTGCAAAGGTTCAGGAAGCCGTTGATTTTCGATATTGGAATCATGTCGAATCCAAAGACAATCCAGCAGATCTGGGTAGCAGAGGGGTATATCCACAGGATTTGACATCGAATGAGTTATGGTGGTACGGTCCGTCTTGGCTTACCAAAGAAGAAGCGAATTGGCCATCATTGGATCAAGAAATCGAAGACACTACAGTGGAAGCAAAAAGGATAAACGCACATAGTACACTTGTATCGAACTTTGTTGAACCTTTGGAAAGATTTTCATCTCTTCCCCGTGCGTTACGCGTTTTATCTTACGTTTTCAGGTTCTACAACATGACTAATAAGCACACTCGAAGATTCCATTCTTATCCATCTTTGGCTATTTCAGGAGAGGAGATATCCAAGATTCGTACTCGTCTTATTGTCTTGACTCAATTGAGGTATTTCGCTAGCGAATACAAGAATCTGTCGTCAAAGGTCCCGATTGATTCAAGGAGCAAGATTTTAACGTTGAACCCTTTTCTTGACAGGAAAAGCGTTATGCGAGTCAATGGTCGCCTTGCTAGTTCAGCAATTCTTTCTTATAACGAGAAATATCCAATACTTCTTCCGTATAGTTGCGAATTTTCCAAATTGCTAGTTAATTTTCTCCACATTATATCTCTTCATGGTTCTAATCAATTAGTTTTACGACTGCTCCGGCAGCAGTACTGGATCCCCAAGGCTAGGAATCTAATAAAGGCGGTTATACACAAATGCAAAACCTGTGTCATCTACAAAAGGAAGGAGCAATCTCAAATCATGGCTGCTCTCCCAGAGGAACGAACCATTCTATCGAGGCCATTCGAAAATACTGGTGTCGATTTCGCTGGTCCATTCGACATTAAAACTTTCACAGGCCGATCTTGTAAAGTAACCAAAGGATACGTATGCCTTTTTGTATGCTTTGCTACTAAAGCGATTCATCTGGAGGCCACAAGCGATCTGTCATCCGAAACTTTCCTGGGTGCATTCTCTCGATTTGTCTCTAGGCGAAGTTGCCCAAAAAACATCTTTTCTGATAACGGAACGAACTTCGTGGGTGCTTCAACCAGTCTAAAAAAGGACTTTCAAAAATTCCTCCTCTCATCGAAAGAGTCCGTGTGTAACCTGTACAATCAGCAGGAAGTATCTTGGAGCTTTATTCCTGCTGGCGCGCCACACATGGGTGGATTATGGGAGGCCGGAGTTAAGAGCTTTAAGTTCCATTTTAGAAGGGCCGCCTCGTCCCATAAATATACGTTTGAAGAGTTTCAAACATTACTCTGCCGCATCGAAGCTTGCCTTAATTCAAGGCCGATCTCTCCTATCTCGAATGACTCTGCAGATTGTGCAGCGCTCACACCTGGGCATTTCCTTATTGGTGCGCCGCTTCTCTCGCCTATTGAGCCTTCCATCGAA
>NW_023474761.1:0-3399 GCF_013731165.1 Rhagoletis pomonella
GATGAAATGAAATTATTGTTTGATTTCTAACCAAACCTATGTATGTATGTAACTCAATCGCCTAATGGTTTGCCGAACCGTAAACATGTGTTTACACATCCAATTTCGTGAGTAGGTACCTGGTACTCACACTTTTTTAAGAAGTTTCACTTCTATCATGTGTACGGTGTTACACACGCATTTTTTTATTAAATTTGGCGGGGGATTTTCGCAAAAATACTGTGGATAGTGTAACCGAAGTTGGACTGATGAAGTTATTTTTTCTAGTGCGGCCGAAGGCCACCAAAGCGGAAATGAGTTTTACGCAAAAATACTGCTGATGCCCTAACACAAATTTAAATTTTCTTTGCCAAAAAGCTAATTTTACCCCATTGTGAAATGGGTCCCCCGGGTGCCTGTAGAAGGAGCAGGGAGGCGAAGGATGACATTTCTTAAAGTTTATACTGTGCTCTTTCTAATGAGTTTTAGGTGACACAGGCCTTCCCCCTCCGCTCCACAGCAAAAAATTATTGTACAAATAACCGAACATTTCGCAAGCACAACATAAATCCTCTAATGTATTGTTTGATTGCTATCAATGTTGCATAATTTTGTACTATTTATGAAACTTCAAAAATTTATTTTTTGTCAAAAATTTTGAAATGAAACTAACTTCTTTTGGTATCATGGTCTTACCACTTTTGCCATCGGAAAAAAATTACAGAAGGATTTGATTTAATAAAGAAGGAAGCTAGCAGCAAACTAAACGATTTTCCCGAATTCAAAAATTTTATTAAATACTTTGAAAGGCAATGGTTGCAAATGGTCACGTACCATGACTCAATAATTATTGAATCATGATCGGAGTATACACATTTTAGTAATAGGTTTGTTCCACAAGCTACTTGTAAAAAAACTCGGACAAAGTTCAAACTGTCAGCGTATATCAAATGGACTATAAAACTTACTTGTAGGGCGCGTATGTGTAACTCGAAGTGTCTTCGAGTAGCTTGTGGAACAGACCTAATGTATACACATATTGCTCATTTACTTCAATGTCACAACTCAAAGAAAACTCAACGGCTTTAAAGTTTTGAATTTACATATATGTACCATGGGAGTATGCATGAAATTTATACACAACATAGAAGATGTAGCTGTAGTTTTTCCGTACTTAACTCAATATTTGTATTTTTTGAATTATGACCCCATTGAACGATATGTACTTATATATATGTATATATATATGTTTGTATGTACATATATACACACTTACTTGTTTGTTACTTGTATCAACCTACCATTTTCTGTCTACAAAGAAAGCGTGCGGACTACAAACAATTTAGAGGGTTACCATTCACAGTTATGCAAAAAACTTGTGCCAAAGGGTAACTTTTGAAAATTTTTTTTGCCTTCTAGACGAAGATTTCAAAGCGTCTACAGTGTTTAGGCAAGCTCTAAACGCAACTTATAGTATTTTCCAATATCCAAAACAGTTACACAAACGAAGATCTGAATTAATTGAGAGGGCGACTCTCAAATTTACAAACAACGAAATAACATTACAAGATTTTTAAATCAAATGAGTAACTGGGAAAATAAAATTATTACACTGGATGATATTAATGCATCTGAAATACATGAAGCTTCAGACGATGATATCAGTAGCAATTTTCCAGAATCCCAGAGCCAATTATTTTGCGTTATTTGTTTTAATAAGCCACGAGATATTCTCTTAATCCCGTACAATAATTTTAAACTGTGCACAGATTGCTTTGCAGGGCACAGTAAGCGTACTACTACAAATGGTAATACAAGCATTTTGTGTCAAAATTGTCGTCAAATTGTTCGACAATCGACGAAAGTATTTGTTTAACTTTTTTACGTACTTTTTTTCTTGAAACTTAAATTATTTAATTTTCATACATATGTATGTATGTATCTACCATCCGAATAGCATATTAACTATTAAAACAACCGCTAGGTGGCGCTGGAGTCGAGTTATTAGTAAAACCCGTATTTATGCTCCGATTCGCCTCATATTTGAGATATGTATTGGCAATAGAAAAACCAATACCATTGCAGAAAAGAGCGACCAGGTGGCGTTGGAGTCCAGTTATTACTAAAAAGCGTGTTTATGGTCCAATTACACTGTGAGACAAATGGTAGGGGTCAGTGATCGGGAAGGGTTCAAACTACCGGGGAAAGTTATATCGGTCAAAAACAAGTTATAAGTGGCCCGGCGTTTCGCTGGGTCACGTCTAGGAATCGAGATATATCGATTTGAAGTTAGTAACTATCATATAGGGGAAATTGTCACCTTTGGTGGTCTTTTTTTTGACATAACTCGAGAACCACTAGTCCGATTTTGCTCAAACAAATTTAAAAAAATTAAAAATTACAATTCCTTTAATCTGTTAATATAACGTTTTTCTATATACTCAACAGTTTTGCCGGTAAAAATAAATGTATGAAGAAAAAAAAAATTATTTTTGCCTAAAAATTAAATATTTTTTTTTAATTCATAAAAAATGACTGTCGCATAGTGTTATAATCAGATTCAAAATATGTATTGATAACAGAAAAAAGAATTATTTCGAAAAAAATTTGCCGCCAGGTGGCGCTGAAATTGAGTTACATATGTATATGTAACTAAAAATCGTATTAATGCTTGAATTTATTTCATTATCGAAATATATGAATTCACATATCGATGGTCCTCTGCAATAACGACACAACTCAAAATTCAAAAAATCAAATCCTATATTACTGTTAAGAGACTCATGTCTCTAATCCTTGGCTAACCCATGCCTAACTAAAGTAAGTTGTAAAGATTATACATGAATAAGACAACAATTAAAGACATGAGCCACTTAGCAATAGTACGAGTTTATATTCTTTGACTTTTGATATGTGTCGTTATTGTAGAGGACCATCGATATATTTATGACAGGAAAAGATACATATGTATGTATACCTTTGCAAAAAAACTGAAATTCAGTCGTAACAGCCGTTTACGAACAGCGGTTCCTTACCTATATATATAAAAATGGTGTGAAAAATTTATAGTAATTCATCAATTGAGAACGTTTGGGCCGATTTGGCAAATATTTTTTTGAAGTGAAACTTCTTAGGCGGCGGTATCGCAAAAATGGAGAGTGAAATTTTTAAAACTGAAAACGTTACATGAGTGAGAAGGAAGATATAGGTGGTATAGGGAAGGGGAAAAAAGAAATAAAGCGACGCATGACGGGTACGAGTACCTACATATGTATATATGTATGTTTGAATGCACGTATGTATGTATACATATATATGTATGTATGAACGAAGTCATTGCGCATTTCAGCTCTGCCGCTGCCAAGCAATATAAGTGTAAATGATGCAAGCGTGCTTCGCGTAACTATGTACATCCATTCG
>NW_023474762.1:0-1150 GCF_013731165.1 Rhagoletis pomonella
TCTTTAGGTCTAGCGTTATTAATTTCTTTCTGAATGCATCGATAGATTTCAATGATCGTAGAGTGGAATTTTTTCAACCTGACCGTTTACCTCGCTTCTTTGAACCGGAGTCTGATATAGTTCAATCCCCAGACCTCTTATATAGTTACATACCAAAGGAGTCATGAATCCCCTCTCGTTATCGGTTACTATCATTTTAGGAGTTGTAAAGTAATGGACTAGTTTAGCTAGCTTGGCGTAGTGACGGATGCTCGGTTTTTTATGTGGAAAAGTTTTGCAAATTTGGAAAATTTATCTATGCAGGATAAAAATTTTTCTCCTTGAATTTCGAAGATGTCCACATGCACAATCTCGCATGGGTATTTCGGCACCGGAGTGTCTTTTATCGGCGGTACTGGAGGATGCCTATCATATTTGTTTGCGAGGCAGGTTTCACAAATGGTGGTGAATTTTCTTATCCGGCTCGCCATTTTGGGAAAATAGTATTTTTCTAGGATTTGCTCTTTATTTTCCCTCGAGTTCCTATGAGCCCTCCTATGTTCGTCCTCTATTATCCTACAAATTACATCTTCGACCACCCTCTGCGTTATCCTGATTTTGTATAAAAGAAAATGTTCCAGATACACTTCTTGCAGAAGCTGTAAATGATTCTCCGGAATTTTTACTCCGTTTATAAGTGATGGGTTTAAACGTTCTTTTAAGGCCTCGGTTAAGTTGGTTTTTTCAATTATAGCTAAGCTGACATAGTAACGAGTGAAACCTGGATTTGGATTTTTTACGCAAATCATTGCATTCCCTTCCGTAAAAATAATTTGGTTTCGAAAAACGTTTAAAGGACTTTCTACATGTGGAATAAGGTCTGACGCATCCCGGTCCGCACTGTGAACTGTCCCCTCTTCGCTTCTAGCTTCTGTTGATAAATCGTTAGGCCCCAACGATGCTGTTAAATGGTTTGCCTGGCATGGAATTCTCGAAAGAGCGTCTGCCACAACATTTGATTTACCAGGAGTGTAAATCAATTCGTGGTTATACTCTTCTATTCTCGCCTTCCACCTCTTCAACTTTGCGTTGTAGTTCCTACTTCCCAACGCAAATGTGAGATTCTGGTGATCAGTGAAAATTCTAATTTTTTTCGCCCCATATAGGTAAG
>NW_023474762.1:1250-3399 GCF_013731165.1 Rhagoletis pomonella
ACGGTTCAGATTAATGCGTACTCTTCTCGATTGGCTGGCCTTAACTTGCGCGTTTTCCCCCCCGCGTGAGGTTGGTTAACGGTTTTGCAACTTTCGCGTAATCTCGAATGAACTTTCGGTAATACGACGTCATTCCCAAAAAACTTTTCAGTTCTTTTAATGTTTCTGGGGCCGAAAGGTTCTCTATAGCCTGGACCTTCGAAGGATCCGGTTTCATCCCAGCAGACGTAATCACATAACCCAGAAATTCTACCTCTGTTCTCATAAATTTAGTTTTTTCCAGATTCACTCTCAAATTAGCGTCTGCGAGCCTTTCGAATACTATTTCTAAGTTTTTTAAATGCTCATCAGTATTTTTCCCAAAGACAATAATATCATCAATATACACATAGCATATCCTCCCAATATATTCTTTAAGGACGTCATCAATCATGCGTTGGAATATAGCCGGCGCATTTTTCAATCCAAAAGGTAGTCTCAGAAATTCGTATTTTCCATTCATAGTTGAGAACGCGGTTTTGGGTATATCTGAATCCTTCATCGCAATTTGATGAAAGGTTGAGGTAAGATCAATCGTCGTGAAATATTTAGCATTCCCTAGACTGGCCAGTGTTGCGTTAATATCTGGAATAGGATAAGCGTCTGACACGGTAACCGCATTCAAACGTTTGAAATCTACAACCATTCTATACTGCTTTTCACCGGACGGCTTAGGTTTTTTCGAAACTACCCAAATGGGAGAATTATACGGACTTTTAGATGGCCGTATGATGCCTTCCTCGAGCAATTCGGTTACCTGCTTCTCTACCTCTTCCCTCATGTTGGCGGGATATGGATAACTTTTTGTGTATATGGGCTCATCTGTAGTGGTTTTTATCTCAGCCCGAACTGAGGTTTTGATGTTTGTGAACTATCGTATTCCGCAATGTTAAATTCTGAATGTCCAGGCAAGCTGAGTAAGCTTCTGGCAATGTTTTTGGTTTTTGTACGATGAGCATGCGGGACAACTCAGGGCTCAAACCCCGGATGAATACATCTAGAGCTCTGTTTCGATATGTTTCCACAAGGACTGATACTGTCTCTTGTGAGTAATCGTCACACTTAATTTTGTTTACAATAAGCGACAATTGGTGGTTAACAGTTGCGTAGAATTCATCCAATTTCGAATTCCCTTGAGCTAACTGATTAAGTTGATGTTCGAGGGTTCGAATATCCCTCTTATCGGCGTAGTGAAGCGAAAGGACTCTTTTTTATCTCTGTCCAGTCACTCTCAAAAACGTTATACGCAACCAAGGCTGCTCCGAATTTTTTGCCTTACATGCTGAAGGATTGCGCGATACAAAGGCTTTTCTTTGACCACTTCGTAATCAGTCAAAATGCCCTCGACGTTGTGAACCCATGAGATGTATTGAGAAGGACTACCCTCAAAAACTTGCAGCTCCTTCACACAATAAGGGAGTCTGCCAATGTCCCTCAAGTCCTGCTCCGATAGTGGTGTTCGCACCGCTGCCGGCACCCCTTGCGGCTGCGTTCTCATGCTAGCCTGTTCTACGCTACCTAACCGTCCATCAATCCTGCCCAGATTTTGGTCCATAATTGCGCTATTAGACTCAATCCTTCCTAGCCTAGATTCCAGAGCGACACCGTTGCTTTCGATACCACTAAGTCGTACCTCAAGCCTCCTAATCTGCTCGAGAAGAGCATTAACACCCCCATTGAGCTCATTAACTTTGGTTGTTAAGGCGTCCATTTCAATAGAATAGTAAATTTTTCCTTTAATTAATTATTTTTTAATAGAATCAAGGCACGGGATACGCACTAACTATTTTTATAGCACAGTACGATAATGCAATCAATTTTTTCCTATTTGGCACACAGTGGCTCTTTAAATTTATATTTATTTTATATGCGTTTTTTTTTGTTTGGTATTATTTTTCTTCTTTTTTGTTGTTGCTTGAGGTTACCGCTCTTCTCTTACACTTTGACAGTTTCCTGCAAAAGAACAAGAAAAGAACAGTAAATAGGTTTGTGAAACTTTTACCGTGTTCTGATGTGAACGGCGACATGTACCAGGTTGGCGTTTCACAGTACATTAGTCTTTGAATGCTTTTAGTTCTGGTCAAGGAAGGGCTGTGTAATCCGTTTTAGT
>NW_023474763.1:0-3398 GCF_013731165.1 Rhagoletis pomonella
TTAGTGGCGCGGCCCTGGTAGCTGGCCGTTTGCAGGCATTGGGGGTTGCGCGCGATCATTCGTCGGGCGGTCCTCTTTCGCGGTGGTTTCAGCGCCTGGCTGCGCGGCTTCTTCTGCGCCTTCTTCAGCGCCTTTTTCTTCCGCGGTGCGCGAGCGAATCTTCTTTGATCACGACGATGTCGCCTGGCAGAGGATCGCGTTGTGGGGTTTTCCACTTGTATCTCTTCTGAAGATCTTTGAGGTAATCTTCTTTCCAGCGGCGACTAAATTGGTGGTGAAGTGCTTTGACTTTCTCCCACCGGCTTAGTAGAGAGAGGTCTTCCGCATTAGGCTCGGGAATGGCCAATAGCGGTACACCTCGGAGGAAGTGACCCGGAGTAAGTGCTGTCATATCAGTTGGGTATTGATAAAGTGCGGATAGAGGCCTCGAGTTGAGGACTGCTTCAATTCGCACCAGAAGCGTCGTGAATTCTTCGAAAGTGAACTTGTGGGTTGCAGCGGTTTTCTTTAAATGGATTTTAAAGCTTTTCACTGCAGATTCCCACAAGCCGCCCATGTGGGGGGCGCTGGGTGGTAAATATTGCCAGTTGATGCCTTGAGGGGCATATTTTTTGACAATGTCTGCGGAACATTCGTTAAGGAATTTAACGAAGTCGCGTTCTGTTGCGCGCTGGGCGCCAATGAAGGTTTTTCCATTGTCGCTCATCATTTTTTAAGGGGAAACCTCGTCTGCCAACGAAGCGGGCGAATGCTGCTCGAAACGCCTCAGTTGTAAGATCCGAGCATAGCTCTAGATGCACTGCCTTTGTGGAAAAACAGACAAAAACTGCTACGTATCCCTTGATAAGGGTTGTAGATCTTAGCACCGATGCTTTAATTTGGAATGGCCCAACAAAATCTACTCCCGTTGTGGAAAATGGGAGTGAGAAACTGCAGCGCTCAGGGGGTAGAGCGGCCTTTATTTGGGTGCGTGTTTGTTGCTTTAAAGCGAGCACACTTTGCATTGAAAGATGCATTTTTTAATTAGAGGTTTTAGCTTTGGTACGTAGTACTCTTGCCTTACCATTTGGAGCATTAATCGTGTTTCTGCGTGAAGAAGCAGCGAGTGTAAAAACTCCAAATATAGCTGGCAGAACCTCGATTCGGTAGGGAGAATGATTGGGTGCCGTTCATTATAGCTCAATGTGGAATGTGCTAATCGGCCATTAACCCGTAGAAGTCCGTCTTTGTCCAATGAAGCATTGAGAACAAGAAGAGGACTTTTTTTGTTAAGTGGCTTTTTATCTTGCAAAGCGCTTTTTCGCTCGGAAAATGGCGTGATTGCGCTGCTGGTCCGACGTTTATTGCTGAACTAATATTTGCTGATTTCGGCCGTGCGCGCTCGGTAATCATCTTTTCGGAGTTGACGTCGGTCAACTGCCAAACTGCTGCGGCCAAGGATTGCGCGAACGGCCGTCGTATTGCGCTTTAAGCGGCGGCTTAAACAATTATATAATTCCTTTTTAGGTCAATTGTTATTATTATTATCTGGTTTAACTATATTTATAGCTCTATAATTATTGCTCTTTCTACATTAAGACAGTTAGGATTAATAATAAGAATTTTATCAATACACTGAGGGAAATAATGCATAGTAAAAATGAATACTTTATATTTGATTATCGTTTAAAAATGTTCGTATTTAAAAATAATATATTCATACAAAATTTATTACGCACGTATTTTACTGTTCACATCTGAGTATGTATATATGTATATGTAAAGTGTACATACCCAGCCAGCAAAATACCCGGAAACGTATCCGAAAATGGAAACAATTTCGTATAAAAGCCTAAAGTTTCATCCGTTTTCCGATTCCGTTTTCGGACGTTTTTCAGATCAATTCTCCCACTAAAGTGTTCATCCGAAACGTATGTGCAGAAAACTATCGAAAATGGTTGTAAAACGGATGCGCTTTCGGCTGTTTTCCTGAAATTTGTCTGAAATTTTGTATGAAATTTTTCGTTGAAAACGATTTCATTATGAACTTCACAGAAACTTTTTCATAGTTACAGGAAACTAAACAAAAAACAAATTTAAGATTCAGCAATTATTTCAATTTTAATAAATAATTTTAATGTGTTGCTTCTGACGGAATTCGAACCTGGCACCTCCTGAAAGCTGACAAATAGTAGCACACTCCTCTGCAAACTCAGCTACTGGCGAATACGTATACATGTTTTCAAATGCTCAGTTTGAACAAATATTTTAAAATTATTGTTTTGAAATAAGACGATGATATTTTTCGGATACGAAAAAATGAACAAATATGGAAATCGTTTTCTGAACGTTTCCGGATAAGAAAAATGTACGAAAACTGCACTGCCGGCAAAAAGTACGTTTCTCTGCTGACTGGGTACGCACCCCAAGCATGTAGAGCGCCGCTCTGAGAGCGGTGACAACACACACATACATATATATATGTTTATCCGTACAAATCGCGTGCTGTGGTTTTGATGGATATTCAACATTTGAAAGCAAATTTGTATGTCTGGGTGTAGCTGAGTGCGCAAAGATGCTTGCCACAAGTTGATATACGGAGATGGTCGGGTTCGAATTCCACTGCAGGCAACATGCAAATAATTTTTTTTTTTTTTTAGTTTTTGTCTGATTATTCACTTCACGGATGCTTTTTCAGTACGAACGCGGTCATTTTAATATGCGCGTAATTGAATTGAATATTTACCAATATACAGTACTTTCGCTGACGTTTGTAGTAAGATCAATTACGTTTCTATTTGATTTTAATATTTTTTCCCTCAGTGTAGGGTTTTATAAATTAGCTTTTTTCACCTTTTAACTCATGCTTTATTTAAGGCATTATTATTTATATGTGCAGGAGCTATTATTCATAATATACAAAATTCACAGGATATTCGTTTAATAGGTGGATTGGGAATTTTTATACCTTTAACTACTTCTTGTTTTAATGTAGCTAATTTAACTTTATGTGGGATACCTTTTTTAGCTGGGTTTTATTCTAAGGATATAATTTTAGAAATTGTGTCATTAAGTTATATAATTTTTTTTCTTTCTTTTTATTTTTTTTCTACTGGATTAAAAGTTTGTTATTCTATTCGATTAATTTATTATTCAATAACAGGAGAATTAAATTGCGGTTCTTTAAATATATTAAGAGATGAGGTTTGAATTATGCTTCGTGGAATAAGAGGTTTATTAATTATAAGAATTATTGGGGGGACAATTCTTAGATAATAAATTTTTCCTACTCCGTATATAATTTGTTTACCCATACCTATAAAATTATTAACTTTATATGTTTGTATTATTGGAGGATTTATAGGTTATATAATTTCTCATGTTTCTTTATTCCATTTAAATAAATCATTTAATAATTA
>NW_023474764.1:0-3398 GCF_013731165.1 Rhagoletis pomonella
GAGATAAGCGTAAACGAACACAGTGATATGGGATTTTTATATATTAAGATACTCGACTATAAGCGCCTACCATAGATATGTTTGCGTACCAAATTTCAATTTCATTTGTCTTATGGTTTTGAAATTATAGCTGATAAAATTTTCCACGCCTATGGGATGTGCCACGCCCCCTTTTACAAATCCATATATATATAAGCACCTACCACTGATATATCTGCATACCAAATTTCAAGTTCGTGGGACTTATAGTTCCGACGTTATAGCTGATATAAAATTCCATGCCTATTGGATGTGCCACGCCCTCTGTTGCAAACCTGTTTATATATACCCTGATATAAGTACCTACCATTAAAATGGCTGCGTACGAAATTTCAAGTTCAAGCGACTTATAGCTCCGGAGTTATAGCTGGTAAAACATTCCAGGTCCATGGGACGTGCCGCTCCCCCTTTTACAAGCTTACTTATACAGGGTGGCGCTGAATGAGCTATATGGTTTAAATGGTTTATAGCTTTTTTATTTATGCGATTATTATAATTTTTTTTTTAAATACAGTATATTATTGATGAATTTTTTGTAATTAGCTTTGAAAAAGATATCCTGTAAGTGTTGTCCATTTTCTGCTTCGCACATAAATACGTGCTCTTTTTAGCATATTTTCCATAACTTTTCGCAGAATTTTGGGTGTAATGGCCATGATTTCATTTCGAATGTTGGTTTGGAGTTGGGGAATGGTTCTTGGTTTGTTAACGTACACTCTTTCTTTCAAATATCCCCAAAGAAAACTGTTAAAAAGAATTCAAACCATATAGCTCATTCGGCGCCACCCAGTATTATAACCAAGAATTTGAGGTATGTCTTGGCCGAAATTACGATTTTTTCAAGGTAAAATGATGATTTTTCAGCAAAAGCATTCGGCAACGCTGCTGGCAGGTTATTTCCAGGCTAGATCCAATGGCATAGAGTAAAAAAAAAAAACTGTTATAAAGAATTCAAACCATATAGCTCATTCGGCGCCACCCAGTATATAGCCTACTATAAGCACCTACTTTAGATACGTCTGCGTACCTTATTTCATATGACTTATAGTTTGGGATTTATAGCTGATAAAATATTCCACGCCTATTGAATGTGCCACGCCCACTTCTACAAACTCATTTATATATACCATACTATAAGCACCTACCATATATATGACTGTATACCAAATTTCAAGTTCATGTGACTTATAGTTCCGAAGTCAAGGTTTATATATAAGAGGTTGCGCAATGCGCAGGTCCGTTATTCTTTTCTCGCAAATGAAGTGAAGCGATTTCAAACCAATTGTAATCGATAGCTTATTCGAAAATACATTTACAGTTAATTTTAACCAAATTTTTATTCATACCTGTATGTCGAAAAAGCCACAAAATCGGATTTTTCACTGCGGTAAATTTTTGCGAAATTTTCATTTCAACTCGCTATATCTCAGACGTTTGTGTATCGATTGATTTGAAATTTGTACACAATAAACTAGATACTATTCTAAAGAAGACGAGCCAAACTGCACTTCTTAATATTTATTTAAAACAAAATTACGGATATTTTAAGATTTTTATAAAAATTAAGAAGATGATTTACACAAATGCAAAAGTTGTGTTATGAAGTTTAAAATTTTTGTTTTGTTTTAATGCAGCATTAAAGACAAATATATACGGATATTTTTGGGAAGGTTTCAGTTTTAGACAACGAATAGTTCTAAAGTTATAACAATATTATGATGACATCCACGAGCGGTCGCTCGCCTCTAGATGACAAATATTTTTACTGGGCACTTGTAATTTTGTAAGTAATATTAATTGAAATGTTGAAATGCATGAATTTATCAGTGTTATATAACTATGACTAAACTTAATAGACATACTTACATACATATATACATACATAGTAAATATGCACGTAACTCCATACATAGTCAACATAGTTATTTGTACAGTGATTGTTTCACAATATTCGCAATGTTTTTAATAATGATTATTCGGTAGTTTTTCACGAAAATATAGTTGATGTTTTAAGAAACCCATACGAATTAAATTTTAAAACTTATTGCAAGACTTAAAAAATTCTACAGATTTTCATCTATATTTCAAAATTTTGACTCACATTTTGTAGGTAAAAATTGCGTTGCTTTTTGAAATTTTATTTTCTCAGTGGTGATGAACATTTTCTTCCATGCAAAACTACATTTTGCTCATGGAAGCAGATATGTAACACCCTTGAGAAACAAATTCTAAAAAATCAAAGGTAATTTAAAGCGACTTGATGCTTGCGATTTATAAACTGAAGGAGCTACAACTCTGCATACAAAATTTGTTCTACAAACTGTCATTCAAAATTTTGATGAAAATTTTTATAATTTTTTTAAGTTTTGCAAAAAGTTTGAAAATTTCATTTATATGGTTTTTGTTAAAATATAAACAGAATTTTCGTCAAAAATTAACGAAAAATTAAAAACATTGCGATTATTGTAAAACAATCACTGTACGAATAACTATTTTGACTATGTGTGTAATTACATATGTATATGCATACATAGTATGTTTGGCTGTAGAGCTTTAATAAGGCATATTACACTGAAAAATTTATGAATTTCAACATTTCACTTAATATTAATTCCAAAATTACTTGTACAAGTGCCCACTAATAATATTAGTCATCTAGAGGCCATCAACCGCTCGTGGGTGTTATCATAATATTGTTATAACTTTAGAACTGCTTGTTGTCTAAACCTGAAACTTTCCCAAAAATATCATCATATATTTGTCTTTGATGCTGCATTAAAACAAAACAAAAATTTTAAACTTCGTAACACAACTTTTGCATTTGTAAAAATCGCCTCCTTAATTTTTATAAAAATGTTAAGATATCCGCCATTTCGTTTTAAATAAGTATTAAGAAGTGCAGTTAGACTCATCTTCTTCAGAATAGAATCTAGTTTATTGTGTACAAATTTCAAATCAATCGAATCTAAAACGTCTGAGATATAGCGCGAAATTTCGCAAAAATTGGCCGCTGTGAAAAATCAAGTTTTGTGGCTTTTCGGCATGAAGGCGTGAAAGTAAAAAATTACCCTGAGACGATATGCGCAGAGAGAGGCAATTTTTATTTCGCGGATTGCGCGACCTTATATGTATAGATCTTGTTCCAAAGTTATGATTGGTAACAAATTTCACGCCTATGGGATGTGCCACGCCCACTTTTACAAAGCCATTTATATATACTCTGCTGTAAGCATCTATCATATATATGACTGCATACCAAATTTCAAGTTCATGTGACTCATAGTTTCGAAGTTATGACTGATTAAAAATTTCACGCCTATGGGAGGTGCCACGCCCCTTGTCGAATCCCATTTTTTTTA
>NW_023474765.1:0-3397 GCF_013731165.1 Rhagoletis pomonella
ACATCTTTTTCATCCGCACCACTCGCTGGACGCACGAGTTCTCCGTTAACAACGGACCATAGCTCCTGATGAATAAGCACGCTTTGGAGTTGCGCACTCCACGAGTCAAAATTTGACTCATTTAACTTGTCTATATTAAACAATGACGAAGTCATTTTACTTTAACCGAAACGCAAGTTAAGCTGGTAGCGTGCGCCGATGAGCGCGCGGTCCGGCTCTACAAAGAAGCTATCTCCACGGTTGGACAGCTGTGGCCCGGGGCAGACTTAGTTGCCGTCCATAGGGATGAAATCCCTAACAGGCCGCGAGCCTGGGCCTGGGTACCAGCTGAGCCGTCAAAACCGGAGGAGATACTCGAGTTCATCCGCATGGGCAACGAAGGACTGCCCACCAGCGATTGGAGGATAGTCCGAGTTGGCGAGACCAAGGGGAAGCAGCGTTTTGTTGGCTTTGTCATCAACGATGCTCCTGTCCCAGTTCTCGAGGGTTGTGGTGGGGTAATAAGCTACGGCTTTTACTCAATCACAGTAAAAATCCACCAGAGAACGGATCAGCAAGAGGGGGAAACGGGCAACGCCTCGAGCGGACCCGCTCCCTCAGATATTCTTCCCGACGAAGGGGCCAACAAAACAGGCAACGCCTCGAGCGGACCTGCGGCCCCTGCGTCGGCATCGGTGGCAGGCAGTGCGGGGTACACAGGAAACACCACGAGTGAACCTGTGGACCCACCAACGAGTGTGAGTGTATCCGATTCCGCGACAGATACTGAGAGCGACACGGGCTCAGTATCTGCCTACGTAGGGTCGGTCTACAGTCGATGGGCAACGCTGGACGAGGACCAGCTTCTGGTATCCGAACCGGAGGAGGAGGACAATGACATCACAGTCATTGCCGCCGCCGAGCGGAGGGAGCTAGAAGCAATGGACATAACCGATTCTGAGGATGGTGTAGATCCTACAAATTAATCTGCACCACTCCAAGGCAGCCTCGGCTGCTCTCCTTCTTCGCCTCAGCGATAAAGCTGAGGACGTGATTCTAGTCCAAGAACCTTGGATCGTCAGAAACAAGGTGCGGACTGAAATCTGATGCCTACCAGGTGGTAACAGCTCCAGTAATAGGTAGGATCAGAGCTTGCATTCTAATTAAAAAAGTATATTCTCATTTTTTACTCTCCCAATACAGCGACGAGGACACTGTCTGCATCAGCGTACAGCTGAAGGAGAGCGTTATCTGGCTGACATCAACCTACATGGCCCACGACAGCCATGCTTTTCCACCCTATAGACTGGAAGAAGCGGTGAAGAAGCAAATCGCAGAAAGCTCCCGGTCATAATAGGGGCCGACTCTAATTCAGACAACACGATCTGGGGCTCAAGCGACACCAACTCCCGGGGTGAGTGTTTACTTGACTTTATCCTTTTACACAATCTTACTGTATGTAACCGTGGGAACGATCCCACCTTTGTGACCTGTGTTAGAAGGGAAGTGCTGGACATCACCCTTGTGTCGAGCGGTTTGTCCGATCGGTTAAGGGACTGGCAGGTGTCCAAGGAACACTCTTTTTCTGACCACCTCTACATCAGTTTCAATCTCAATTTTGATCCTGCTCCTTTAACAGCATACAGGAACAGAAAGCGAACCGACTGGGCAAAGTATAGGAATACGCTGTCGGCCTCTCTACGTAGATACGCTTCTCACGATAAGTCCTGCTTATCGTTAAGACCTGATGAAGCGAGTCTCTCGAATACAAAGGGTGTTTCTCTCGGTGAGCTGGACTCATCGTCGAAAATTGATGAAGCAGTGAACTTTGTGACAAATGCCTGTAATGCTGCTTTCAAAGCCTCCTGCCCAAGCACCCTCCCGAAGGGCAAAAAGAAACCCCAGTGGTGGAATCCGGAGATTTCAGCACTGAGGAAGAACAGCAGGAGGCTTTTCAATCATGCTAAGCAAACAGGTCTTTGGCAACCATACAAAGACGCACTCAAAGTTTTCAAGAAGGCCATAAAGAGGGCGAAACGCGAATCTTGGCAAAACTTCTGCAATAACATAGAAGAGAACTCTGAAGCCAACAGGCTGAGGAAAGTTCTCTCGAAATCCTCTTCGAGTATGAACTCTATCCAGAAGCCTAACGGTGACTGGACGACATCATGTAACGAAATGCTGGAGGTCCTTATGAGCACTCACTTCCCGGGCTGCTCGGACGACACCTCCGGTTTTTCGCCTGGTCCTAGGACCTACTTGTCTCTGGGTGATACCGTTAGGGACGTCGTAAGTGAGGAGAGGGTGGAATGGGCTTTAATGTCCTTCCAGCCCTACAAATCTCCGGGCCTTGACGGAATTTTTCCCGATCAACTACAGGAAGCTAAGGACATACTGTGCCCCCTGCTTTCTCAGATTTTTACATCCTGCCTAACCCTGACTCACATACCACATGAGTGGACAAAGGCAAAAGCTGTATTCTTACCAAAAGGAGGCAAGGCCGCACATGTGAAACCGAAGGATTTCAGGCCTATAAGCCTCACTTCATTCTTCCTTAAAACTCTAGAGAGGCTCATCGACGAATATATTCGACGAAATATAAAAAATTCCAACCTCTCCCTGAACCAACATGCATTTTCCAAAGGAACCAACATGCATTTTCCAAAGGAAATACCGCACTCCATGAAATCGTATCGACGATTGAAAAAGGATTGACCTTAAAGGAATACACGCTCGGAGTTTTTCTCGACATCGATGGTGCTTTCAACAACGTCTACCCGAAGTCTGTTGTTAAACTCCCTTCTCATGGCGGGGGTGCAGCGGGGTCTGGTGGATTTTGTTGGGCTCCTTCTTGAGAAGAGAACTATTCTATCAGAACTGGGGGATGGTTCCATCACAAAGTATGTGACCAGAGGCACCCCCCAAGGGGGCGTTCTCTCCCCTCTGCTCTGGAATCTAACAGTGAACACCCTACTTCTAAGCCTAAAGGGCACCGGTTGTCAAGTCATAGCGTACGCTGATGACATAGCAATCGTGGAAACGGGCAAACATCTTCAGGTCCTGAGTGAGTTATTGCAAAACGCACTCGGTTTGGTAAACATCTGGTCCAAGGAATGTGGACTTAGCGTCAATCCTACCAAAACGGAAATGGTACTTTTTACAAGGAAGTATAAAACTCCCTTATTTAAACCTCCCACCCTAAACGGAGTGGCACTTACTCTCTCAACCGAGGTCAAATACCTTGGAATTATTCTAGACAAAAAACTTGACTGGAAGCGAAACATTGAAGACCGCTCCAGAAAGGCCAATACCGCCCTTTATGCCAGTAAGACGGCAATAGGCAAAAAATGGGGAATAAAACCACACATAGTACACTGGATGTACACAGCTGTGATAAGACCCATCCTTTTCTACGGGG
>NW_023474766.1:0-2079 GCF_013731165.1 Rhagoletis pomonella
TGATCGCTGAACCAGATTATTCGAAACCGGTTAAACATTCTACGGTTCACAGACTTTTTACTGAAGGAAATCTGCCATTCTCTAAGCCAAGGCGCTTGGATCCGATAAAATTTAAAGTAGCCAAAACTGAATTCGATTTTTTAGTGAGGACAGGGATTTGTAGACCTTCAAATTCTTGTGTAGCATCTCCACTGCATCTTGTACACAGATTTCAAAACTTCTGATTCACTTTGTAGGGTTTGTATTTGTGTTACTGTCGTTTATTGTACTGTGTTAATTTCAACTTTGTAATTTAAAAAAATTTTATATTTAAGTGATTTTGTAGTTCAAACATCAAAGAGAAAATTAGCTTACTTCAAATATTTTTCTTGAGCTGTAAACAACATAATTTCATTTGGAATTTTAAATTAAACCTTTTTTTAAATAAATTTATATATTGTTAATTACACACTTACTCCGCCAAATTGGAACTCTTCTTTTAGAGCAACATTGCTAGTGAAAATTTCAGCTGGAGGACTTTTGCTGTTTCTGCTGACACTGATAAAATAGTTGTTGAGTGTGTTTGGGTCAATTTTACAGACTTAGGTTTTCCATGCCCATTTAGGTTTTTCAAATTGCGCCATAAATATTTTGACGATAGTGACGGGTTCAATTTATAACTAAAGTACAACCGCTTTGCATTTCTTGTAATGACAGTCGCTTTATTTCTTGCAGCCTTGTATTGTGACCAAGCAACGTCAGAGTTGCTTCTTCTCCATTTTGCATACAATTTATTTCTAGTTTTTATAGCTGAGCTGACCTTATTAGTGTACCAAGGACAGGAGGTATTCATAGCCCTAACAATGCGGATAGGGACATGATCGTCAAATAATTTAGCGAGGGTTTTATTTAAAAAGTCAAGTTTTTCATCTAGTCTATCCAGTTAACATTTGACAAATCAACGAACAGATCAGTAAAGTTAACAGACTTCAGATCACGATACATAAAAATAACACTATCAGCAGGACAATTCAGCTACACATCTAATGCACAAAATATTAGATCATGGTCAGAGACAAAAGACATTTGGTCAAATTTAAGAATATGGTCAAGATTAGACGTAATAACCAGGTCTAGCAAGCTAGGTTTCGAATTGTTGGCATATCTTGTTGGTAAGAACTTGTTGACTACAGCAAGACCAGCAGCGGATACGTGGTCAAGTAGTTTAATAGTATACAAGTCGTTTAACAGCAGGTTAACATTAAAATCACTACATATAACATAATATTCATATTCAATTAAAAACGCGGATAACTCAAGAAAAAACGAATCTAACATACAACACCTATGAGGATTATACACACAGGATACTGATACTAGTACTTTTGTTACACCGTCTGAAATTTCAGAAATAATAAATTCCGTTTCAGGGTTATTCGATTTAGCTAAAAGTTTAATTTTTAAGGTAGATCTGTAGTATATTGCAACACCTCCCTCCTTTTTTGTTGTTCGATCGTGACGTATAAGATTATAGTGTAGGATTCCATAATAATAGTCAGGAATATTAGAATTGAACCATGTTTCTGAGACACAGATAACATCAACGCCCGATCCCCCAAAGACATTCCTAACGTAGTCCAGTTTGTCACCGTTAACCTCTCTGAACTTGGCAGGACAACTTTTTCTCAAAGCAAAAATTCCTATCGCATAATTTGCCGTTAATTATCCGTAAATTATCCGTGAAAAGAATAATTTTGCCGCGGACATATTTTAAAATATATCGCGTGCCCTGCTAACTTCCGTGGAAGTTAGCAGGGCACCTTCTGAAAACCAATAAAGGAAACCAGCTAAACCCAAACTAACTATCTGATAATTTGCCGTAAATTATCCGTTGTTTATCCGTGAAAAGAATTATCATGCCGCGGACATATTTTAAAAAATATCGCGTGCCCTGCTAACTTCCGTGGAAGTTAGCAGGGCACCTTCTGAAAACCAATAAAGGAAACCAGCTAAACCCAAACTAACTATCTGATAATTTGCCGTAAATTATCCGTTTTTATCCGTGAAAAGAATTATCTTGCGGCTGACACATTTTAAAAA
>NW_023474766.1:2179-3397 GCF_013731165.1 Rhagoletis pomonella
GCTAAACCCAAACTAACTATCTGATAATTTGCCGTAAATTATCCGTTGTTTATCCGTGAAAAGAATTATCTTGCCGCGGAAATATTTTAAAAAATATCGAGTGCCCTGCTAACTTCCGTGGAAGTTAGCAGGGCACCTTCTGAAAACCAATAAAGGAAACCAGCTAAACCCAAACTAACTATCTGATAATTTGCCGTAAATTATCCGTTTTTTATCCGTGAAAAGAATTATCTTGCGGCTGACACATTTTAAAAAATATCGAGTGCACCTTCTGAAAACCAATAAAGGAAACCAGCTAAACCCAAACTAACTATCTGATAATTTGCCGTAAATTATCCGTTTTTATCCGTGAAAAGAATTATCTTGCGGCTGACACATTTTAAAAAATATCGAGTGGAAGTTAGCAGGGCACCTTCTGAAAACCAATAAAGGAAACCAGCTAAACCCAAACTAACTATTTGATAATTTGTCGTAAATTATCCGTTTTTTATCCGTGACAAGAATTATCTTGCGGCTGGCACCTTCTGAAAACCAATAAAGGAAACCAGCTAAATCCCAACTAACTATCTGATAATTTGCCGTAAATAATCCCTTAAAAGGATTAATCAACCAAATTAAGGAAACCAGCTAAACCCAAACTAACTATTTGATAATTTGCCGTAAATTATCCGTTGCTTATCCGTGAAAAGAATAATTTTGCCGCGGACATATTTAAAAAAATTTCGCGTGCCTTGCTAACTTCCACGCACCTTCTGACAACCAATAAAGGAAACCAGCTAAACCCAAACTAACTATCTGATAATTTGCCGTAAATTATCCCTTAAAAGAATTATTCAACCAATTTAAGGAAACCAGCTAAACCCAAACTAACTATCTGATAATTTGCCGTAAATTATCCGTTGTTTATCCGTGAAAAGAATTATCTTGCCGCGGAAACATTTTAAAAAATATCGCGTGCCCTGCTAACTTCCGTGGAAGTTAGCAGGGCACCTTCTGAAAACCAATGAAGGAAACCAGCTAAACCCAAACTAACTATCTGATAATTTGTCGTAAATTATCCGTTTTTTATCCGTGAAAAGAATTATCTTGCGGCTGACACATTTTAAAAAATATCGCGTGCCCTGCTAACTTCCACGGAAGTAAAAAACGGATAATTTACGGCAAATTATCAGACAGTTAGTTTGGGTTTAGCTGGTTTCCTTTATTGGTTTTCAGAAG
>NW_023474767.1:0-3396 GCF_013731165.1 Rhagoletis pomonella
GATCTCTTTGAAGAAGAATCCAACTTCGAAAAGAGGAAGAGATATAAATCTCCTCAGAAAAATGTATGCAGGTATATTAGTCTGTCCCAAGAATATATGGAAAAAAATGGTTTCCAAATTTGTATATGCATATTAGAGTGGTTAATAAAAACACTCTTTTTGGAAATTCATAAACGCTACATCAGGTTGTGATAAAAAAAGAGACACGTACTTTTTTATTTTGAAAAAAAAAGTTTTTTTAGAGGTCGCGCTGGTCGGTTTTTTATAAAAACCTTGATGTTCGCAATTTTTTTTATTTTTGTGACATGTTAAAATGCAGCTAAAAATGTGGTTTTTACATATAATTACTCTGGTATTATTGGGGAAAATTCTCTTAATTACACACCTGTCTTGGACAGTTAGAATGGGCCTAGTTCCCGAAAATATTCTCTCGAAAAGACATTAGTAAAATTAAAACGTTGATACTGAACGATTTACGCGTTGTCATGGGTTGGAACTTGTTACCAGGGGGTTTCTGGGGTTGCTAATTAGGAATCCGAGGTCAGTTTTTTTAAATTCAAAATGGCGGATCCAAAATGGCGATCAATTTTTTTTTTTTAATTATTGGATTTGTTTGAAACCCGGCACTCAGAAGCTTTTGAGGTCGCCGATTACGAATCTGAAGTCAATTTTTTTAAATTCAAAATGGCGGATCCAATATGGCGATGAAATTTAAAAAAAAAAATACTAAAATTAAAACGTTGATACTGAACGTTTTAAGCATTTTCAAGGGTTGAAACTCGTTTCCAGGGGGTTTCTGGGGTTGCTGATTACGAATCTGTTGTCAGATTTTCAAAGTTACGGTTAAGAGTTTCAAACAAATCCAATATTTTTTTTTTCAGTTGGTCGCCATTTTGGATCCACCATTTTTAATTGTGAAAATCTGACAACAGATTCGTAATCAGCAACCCTATGAACCCCATGGAAAGGAGTTTCAACCCTTGACGATGCTTAAAACGTTCAGTATCAACGTTTTAATTTTAGTAATTTTTTTTCATTTGATCGCCATATTGGATCCGCCATTTTGAATAAAAAAAAAAATTGACTTCAGATTCGTAATCCGCGAACCCAACAACTCTCGAGTGCCGGTTTTCGAACAAATCCAATAATTAAAAAAAAAAATTGTCGCCATTTTGGATCCGCCATTTTGAATTTTGAAAAACTGACTTCAGATTCCTAATTAGCAACCCCAGAAACCCCCCGATAACAAGTTCCAACCCATGACAACGCGTAAATCGTTCAGTATCAACGTTTCAATTCCACTAGACTTAAATTCTACGAGAGCATATTTTCGGGCATTAGGCCCATTCTAACTACCCAAGACAGGTATGTAATTAAGGGAATGTTCCACAATAATACCAGAGTAATTATATGCAAAAACCACATTTTTACCTGAATTTTAACATGTCAAGAAAATAAAAAAATTGAGAACATCGGCGTTTTTATAAAAAACCGACCAGCACGACTTCAGAAAAAACTTTTTTTTTTTTTTAAACACGTTTCTCGTTTTTTATCACAAATAACAATAATTTGAGGTAGCGTTTACGCATTTCCAAACAAGAATTTTTTTTGAACCACTCTAATGCATACCCTCTATAGTTGTGCTTTTTAGCCCACATAAATAGCATATATGTATATATATGAAGTTTAACGGCCCTAGGACAACAATAACCCGTGCCGAATTTAGTTGAAGTTTTAGTTAATAACTTGAATTAATCGTCCATGAAAACTTTGGGAATGAGAAAAATTCCATGTGGCTCCCATGTTTTAGCGCATTTTTGGTAAATATGCAGCTTTAAATTTTTAATAGGACGGCAGGATTTATCCCAAGAACATCGAAAAAATTAATTATACCTTAATATACTTTGCAATTTGTATCCTTTAATATCCTTATATATATTATTGGAATTTAAATTCAACTAAGATTATTCAAAATGCTAAAAACGCAGATTTACTAAATATTATGCCCTAATTCTGTAGGGAGTATAGTGATACCGCCTTATATAGAATTAAAATGAGTAAGTTAACAAAACACGCGAACTGTACAAAGATTATTCTGATAACTTTCACTGCAAGTCCGCACGGGTTGCTGTGGTCCGAATTGCATACAATTTTATTTGGATAGTTTGTAAGACAAAACCAATAAAATGAGGGGATATGCTTTAGCAAAAAACTATTTTGGTTTTTTGGGTCAGTCAAATGTATATACTTAACTTTAAAATCAAAGCATTTTTCTTATCTAGCGAAATACGAAATGGTATGACTGCATGGTATTCATGATCTTTATGAAGACAAACCCTACTTCGAAAAAAGAATGCGCAATTTCTATAAGAACTAGAATTTATAGAAGTGCATAAATTTGCTTGTTGCTGACTTTTAATGAAAAAAATTATAGAGAGCTGAAAGTTGAAATTTGTAGACGATTTGCACTTATCCTGAAGTGGAAGAGAAATTAGGATCAAAAAGGAGTCCTATTAAAATATACCTATGTACATGCAGAGCATCATAAACCTCTTTTAGAATATATGGTCTTTATTAAGAGCTATATAGAACCTCTATAACCACAGTCTACGAGTAGAGTCTTATAAAACCTTTATAAAACCGATTGTTCTTCACACTTAGGGAAAAAATATGTAACGATAAGAATGGCTCATATACATATGTACACCCAGCGACGATGCACAGTGGCCAATTTTTCGAAAAAGCTGGCCAAAAGTCGAAGCGTGGTACAATTCTAACCAAACCTTGTGTATTCGTCTTTATTTGGTTGCTCGTTTTAAATTTCACCACATAATTTCGAAATTCAAAATGGCGGATCCATAATGGCTGCTGTGTACGCTTAAAATAATCAAATTTTTAGCAAAACTAAGGTAGTTAAGTATAAAAGGTCATGTTTTCTGCTTTTTTGTTATATAATGCGATGTAGCGGTTAGCAATATACGCTTTCATTCCGCAGGGCCTGGGTTCAAGCCCAGTTTCCGACCAACACCAAAAAATAGGAAACAAACAAGTTTTTTGTAATAAAGTCGCCCTTTGGCAGGCAATGGCAAACCCCCGAGTGTAACAGCTTCTCATAAAAATAAAATCCCCGTTCAGATTCGGCGTAAAACTGTTGGTCCCTCCCCTTTGTGCGCCAACATCAAGGCGTACGCCACAAATCGGAAGAGAAGCTCGGACAAATACTAAGGAGATCTTAATGTTTGTTTCTAAAAATCTTGATGTTCAAATTTACACGGGAACTCCGGGATTTTAAATGAATCAATGAACAAGACATACATATTTGTTGGTACAGGAATATATTTTTAAGATAACAATTTTATACACCGTCAGACTCGCAGTCATCTGAAGTATCCAATC
>NW_023474768.1:0-3396 GCF_013731165.1 Rhagoletis pomonella
TTTTTTTTTAATTATCAATGCAAGCCTTGGTTTCGAAATTTAATTATGTACTCATGTATGTGCACAACAGCATCTTCAGTTTTTCTAAAAATTTCCATCCAACCTTCTCAGTACGTTTTCAGAACCATTAATTATTCGTACCACACTCCATTACCAAACCTATTTGGAAGTGCAGCCTGAATGCCAACAAAGTCTGCGCTATGCTATCGTACATACATACATACATACGCTTCTATCCGCTTCTTTGCACACTTTTTTCAGTCCCTTCCAAGCGAGTAGATAACCGAAAATTTATATGCACTGCTCCTGTCGTCATTCATTGGCGCGCTGGACGCGTACTCGTAATTAAAATATTGTAACTGTCTTCTCAACTGTCGACCGACGACGAGCGGTGGCTTGTAAGCTGTACATTGCAATAAGCCGCCGTTAATGTGTGTGTGTGTGTGCGTGTGTGTTTGCGGGGGGGTGATATGTGGTAACCGCCCGCAAACAAACCTGTTTCCATAGATCTTTATCACGCGCTCATATGCAACTTGCCGTAGTTGCCCGGGGGGGAGCGAGGTGAGCGTGAGTAGCGCGCGATGTCCAAGAGATATGCTGGATATGCTAAAGTTGTTGCTGCTGTTGTTGCGCTGCAAAGGCGATAAAGAAGATGCATTGCTGAGCAAAAATAGCAACCTATGCTACGAGACTGGGTTGAACAACAACAGCAGTGCGCCAGCACTTGCAATTTACAACGGGCGGTGCATGCAACGAATTGTAATTAACTTGAAGTTTTGCATGCATGCAGCGCCACTACCTTCGCCGTTCCGTCGCCAGCGCTGTTCACTGCCATTTCATATGACATTTCAAAGTGCAACAGCGCCACACCGCCGCTTTTCGCTGCCTCTCTCCGCACATACTTACGTCCCGTCATCCATCTTTCACACGAGCTAAATGGCAGCCATGCAAAAGCCTTCACTTCACCTGTCTCCCGTTTCTTTTGAAACTCGTACAGTTGCATTTGTTTGTTGTTCCTTCAGCTTCAACTTCAGCTGGTTGTTTCGTTTCGATTATCCAGCAGATTGTTTGACTGAGTCGAAGTTGTGAGATGTGAGTGAGATAATGTTTTCAGCGATAAGGTCGCTCCCGCTTTTGTTGTTGTTTTGCTCGTATGCAAATGTCCGCTACTCGTAATTCAAAGTGTATTTTATTGATGGGTCTCCTCGTCGTGGTGATGATGGCAATGGATGCGAAGCTACTTGGTTGCCAGGCAAAAAGTCCTACCTCAACGTTAGTGGAATAAAAAAAAGTACTATGTTGTTGCTGCTTCCGTTGTTGTTGTTTTCTTTCACCGCTTTATGTTGTTGTCAACCTCATTTGGTGATGTAATTTTTATTACGTTTCTTATCACCCGCTGCTGACAAATAGTTGATGTGACCATTTCTCCTGAGCTGCGAATTTATTTTCTTGACATTAATTCAGACAGCAAAGTTTTTTCAGCAGAGTTTGAGGTTTGTGCAGAGCTGAGGAGATTAACTTGTGCTGACTGCGGCTGAACGATTGAAAGAGCTGTTGACATAAATAACACGTGCACTCCTGACAACTGTCATAACATCGACAGACGCCTGTGAAGGTATTCCTGTCATTCATTGAGTTCTACTAGAAAGTATCAAATAAGCTTAAAGAACAAAGGAAAATGCTTAAAAGACGGTACTCTTTTACTTTTTATTGAAATAATTTTTTGACTTTACCAAACAGTCTGATTTCCGATAAGCAGGAAGGCGATGAAAGGAGAAAGGGTGACATATTTGGGAGTACTTTTAAATAGGAACTTGACTTGAAAAAAGTATATCGAGTTATGCAAAATAGTGTATGCTGTAGTAAAGTGCTATAGACGCTTCTGTGTTGAGCAGATTATAAAGAAGATATTGTACGAGCATTGCCACATTGCTTTGGCGGGCTTTCTGAAAATAGCTAGCGCTTTTGAGAAACTATATGGGTATGTACATCCTGCACTTTCGAACTCGATGCTTGTCAAAGTTAACGTGACATACTTCCTGCTTACCCACCGAGACTTACAGCCGGTGGCGGAAATTCCTCGCATGTTAGACAGCATGCATTGCACTGTTGGTGCTAGTATGTATTGTTGGCTTCCTGCATACATATATGTTGTCGGCAATCCCAATTCCTAATCGGAATCCCAATCGCAATCCCTTTTTCAAAACCAATCCCAATCTACTTTTCAACTCAGGGGTTACTTTTAGTAATATGTACTGCTGGAGAAATTTATTTCTTGCTTTAGGCTTGCTGTATTCACAATTTTGGGAAATAGCTAAACCCTTAAGACAATTTTGGATATCTAATCTTTGGATAGTTTTACGGCTTTTCGAAGAAAATTAATCTTACTGATGCAACGGAAATTAACATTCAAAAGTAATCAAAAAATGTTGCCAAATCATCATAGGCCATAAGATAACCGTAATAATTTTTGTAGTGGCTTCGGTTATGGAGACATCTTTCTTGAAGTCTTGTCTCTTCAGGTCCATTTGGCATGTTTGAGGATGGGTGGAAAAATCAAGAAAAACAACTTTTTCCAAGCACTCAGGCAATATTTCCTATTGTACTTAAGGCCTAGGGACAGGATTTAGAGGGAAAGGGATAGGTGAGAAAAAAATTCATTGCTCCTATGCGAACATATCAGACTCCCTTATAAATCTTTCGGCCATTCCCAATACATCCCACCAAAAATATACCATCAAAGTTTGGCGAAGGCCGGACACTGGCAGGGAAAATGTTCTGTACTATCCTTACCCTCCAAACAATATGTACGCAGTGGATGGCCGATAATGCCTATGATGGCCATTTGTCGTTCTCATAAAATGTGAACAGTCCTATCAGGTTTCGTAGACTTATTTGTCTAAGAAGGAATTTTTCTACCACTCAGTCCGGCTTTTTAAGGAAACACTTGGGTGTTTTGCAGGTGTCAATACGATACCAATGGCTTTTATGAGTTTTATATATGAGTTGCTTGATCGGGTACGTTCCCGCCATGTTGGGCACTAAAATTGGCTTCGGTCCAATTGAAAGGTTCAGAGTACTGCAGTTCGCCTACTCGTTCGTTGTGTTGAACATAGTGTCCTGGCACCTACGCAAGTTCGAGCTCATTCCATCTTGTACATCCCTGGACTATTTTTGAAGAGTTGCGAGCGGTTACCATCGTCCTTGGAGCAGCTTGGCTATCCCTGCAGATCCTGATTTTATGTCCGCGCCACCTTTCGCTAATTACACTGGTCTACAAATTTCAACTTTTTTTCTGCGAATAAGACGGGACCTGGTGTTTCTGAACGGATTTTTCGTGCTGAACACGAATCCGGGGTCAAAAATGTCCCATCACGTCACGTTTTCGAGAAAAAA
>NW_023474769.1:0-3395 GCF_013731165.1 Rhagoletis pomonella
CGCTGAAATCCGACTACTTCTTCGGCGGCGGTACTTAATGAGCGGGAAATGTGGTTCCACTGCTCGCATATGTCGGTTTGTTGAAGAGTGCTCTCTGAGAGCAGGTGTGAGAGTCGAGTAGCGAAAGCGCTGGCTGCCTGTTGTGATTGCAGCTTTTCGACGTTAAGCTTTCCTTGCATATTTGGGCGCACATTTTTTGCTGCACAGAGGCGGGTGCGTATCTTGGCTGCAAGAAGATAGTGGTCCGAGTCGATGTTTGGGCCTCGGAGTGTGCGTACGTCTAAAACACTGGAAGCGTGCCTTCCGTCTATCACAACATGATCGATTTGGTTTCTCGATTTTCGATCCCGAGACAGCCACGTAGCTTGATGGATGTTTTTATGCTTGAACCTAGTACTGCATACTACCATGTTTCGGGCCCGGCGAAGTCGATCAGCCTCAATCCGTTGTCGGACGTTTCGTCGTGGAGGCTGAATTTTCCGACGGTGGTACCAAAGATCCCTTCCTTGCCCACCCTGCCATTGAAGTCGCCAAGCACGATTTTGATATCATGACGAGGGAAGCGCTCGTATGTGCGCTCCAAGCGCTCATAGAAGAGATCCTTGGATGCCTCATCCTTCTCTTCCGTCGGGGCATGGGCGCAGATGAGCGAGATGTTGAAGAATCTCGCTTTGACGCGGATTGTGGCTAGACGCTCGTCCACCGGGGTGAACGACAGTACTCAGCGACGGAGTCTCTCTCCCACCACAAATCCAACACCGAATTTGCGCTCCTTTACATGGCAGCTGTAGTAGACGTCGCAAGGCCCCAGACATTGCTTGCCTTGCCCCGTCCAACGCATTTCATGGATGGCGGTGATGTCAGATTTTGTCCTTACGAGGACATCAACCAGCCGGGCAGAGGCACCTTCCCCATTAAGGGTCCGGACATTCCAGGTGCATGCCCTCAAATCGTAGTCCTTTAAACGTTTGCCGTGGTCGTCATCATAAGGGGGGGTCTGATCCGAGGCTTTGCCTTGCTTCTTCACTGGAAGTGGTTTTTACGTGGCGGGTCCCAAGCATAAAAACATAAAAATTTTTACTGCACCACCTTACAAGAGTGAAGTCAACGGTCAAGTAGACAGATTTCACTCAACTTTATCCGAAATTATGAGATGCCTTAGACAAGAATACCCAGACAAAAACTTTGAAGAATTATTGCAATGGTCGGTAAACGAATACAATCATACTATCCACACTGTTACAGGAAAAAAAACCAGTTGACGTATTTTTCGACAGAAACCAGGGCAAAATTTTTTGAAAACTTAAGAAAACACAAGAACAAGACCTACAATACCATAATAAAAATAAGAAGGACACTATAGACTACAGGCCAGGACAGAAAGTTTTCGTTAGACAAAATAAAAGACTAGGTACCAAACTTTCCAAACGATACAAAGAAGAAATTGTAAAAGAAAATAGGAACTCCACAATGACAACAGAATCAGGGAAATAGTTCACAAGGACCGCATACGAAACTAATTCTATTTTAAGCGATGGTTCGGTTGAAGTGTTAGACTACACTCAATCAGAAAACGTTATTATGGGACCTACCGGATTATCCACATGACAAACATAACGGAATACTCTACAATACTACAAGAACTAAACAGAAACTTCATTAGAAACATGCCAGCTAACAACCCCCCTTTACCCATTTATAACAGACGAGATAAATAACATCAACGCATCCATTAATAACATCTTACCTAAATACAAAAATAAAAGACCCTAGACTTCATAGGATCAGCCTGGAAATCCTGACCATGATGACTTGGTAGCCATCAACAGTAAATTTCAAAAAGTAATTGAAAATAATAATAATAATAATAATAATAATAGATTGGCGCTTACACATATGTTAGTGTTTGGCCGAGCTTCTCCTCCGATTTGTGGCGTGCGCCTTGAAGTTGTCACACAAAGCGGAGGGACCTACAGTTTTACGCCGACTCCGAACGGCGATTGTATTTTTATGAGAAGCTGTTTTTCATGGCAGAAATACACGCGGAGGTTTGCCATTGCCTGCCGAGGGACGACCGCTGTTAAGAAAAAACCTTTTTTCTATATTTTTTTGCGATGTTGCTTTGACCAGGGCTTGAACCCAGGCGTTGCGGAGTGGAAGCGCGCACTGCTTGCCACTACACCACAGCGGCCGACAATTGAAAATAATAACCAACTAGTAATTAACAAAAATATTATCGAAAGAATTAACAATATCACACAAATTAGCAACTCAATAATAAAGTCTCTAGGAAATAGTAACGAATTTCAAACCGCCCTAATAATTCAGTATAAATTTAAAATTGACATAATCAAAGATGAGTTAGAAAATATTAAAAGAGCAATTCATTTAACTAAAGCGAACATTATTAACTCAGTTAGTATTACACATCAAGAAGCTGATAGAATAAATAAAATTTTTATAGAAGAAAATCTACCATTTGGCTCGTTAGAAGAATCTTTGAATTTTGCAGACGTTCAAATTGCTGTAAAACAGAACTTACTAATTTATATGATAAAAGTACCGAAAACCGTTAAAGAAATTTGCAAATCTATTATAATTAAGCCTTTAAGTAAAAAACGAAACTATTTTAAAGATAAATTTTGAAAAAATATTGAAATGTAATGAAGAATATTATGGTATAGAAAAAGATTGTAAAATAATAAATGAAATAAAAATTTGCAAACAAACCCAAATTGTTAGTTTGGAAAACGAAAATTGTATAAGAAATTTAATAAAGAATAAACCATATAAGTGCACCGTAACAAACACGGAACATGTTAAAAATATTGTTGAAATAAATAATGGACTAATACTTTTAAATAATTTCGAAGGAAATATTACTACAAATAATAATACTAGGAATTTAAAAGGATCATATTTAATAAGAATCTTTAATGAAAACATAAGAATTAATAACATGAATTTTACATCTTTAGAACAACATAGCCTGAGACCATTGCCTGCCTTAATCCAACATTCAAATTCACGTTCAGAATTCGAGGAAGTACTATCCTTAAAACTCATGAAAGAGCTGAATATAAGGAATATTAAAAAATAAGTTCTCTGAACCTTTTGGTGAAATCCAGCTTATTCACTCATTTTGGGCTATTAGCCTTAGTACTTAACATATTTTCAATCTTCAGAATCAAAAAGCGCAGAAATTCTGAAATAATTATTAGTAAACCAGAATCATTTCAAATGCCGGTAGTCACAATGCCGCAGCATAGGAGTCTAAACGACATCCCATTTTTTTTTTAATTAATCGGGGACGATCGAAATTTCGTAGGGAGGAGTTAACACAATATTTTATGAACTTCTCCACATAGCCAAAACAACATTACATAAATTCCATT
>NW_023474770.1:0-3395 GCF_013731165.1 Rhagoletis pomonella
CATAAGTCACACTTTCAAACTTTACACAGAACATAGAAAAATTCAACAAATTCTCGTCTAAATTTTGACCTGTTTAATCTGAATTATTAGAAAAATTTTTAGTACGCAGATAGATCGGTTTTTTAATTCTAGTGGAACAAGATCAAGTTTTAAGCGGCTAAAGATTCGGGTTTATTCTTAATGATATTTTATTGCTGACGGCTTTTTGCATTTTTTACCAAATAAAAGGGTATTTCTGGTAGAATAAAATGCACATGACAGTTTGCAAACAAATAAAAAAATTAGCGCTATTTTTTAAAAAATTGCACTTTTTATATGCATAAAACCGCAAAACCCGTCAAAATAACAAAACAGTTTAACTTAAAAACATTGCAAATATTAAACAAAAAACAGGATGCACTCACTTTTGATTGCCAGTATACATACATATTTGTGTTTAAAATTAACTACTTATGATATAATTTTTGTGGCACCAACATATACATACTTGCGCTTTCTAAAAATGGGAATAAAAATTGGATTCGCATAAAATTTTAATTCCAATAACTAATATTTTAGTGAAAACATTTACAATAAAGCTTTCAGTAACTTTTGGCAAATTTGAGCGATTATGTAAAATTATGCATGCGTTTGTATCTACATATCCATTTATATTATTTTAAACAAAGCTAATAGTAAAATTTAAAATGGAATATGGATATGACAATTAAAAGAAAAACAAGAAAAAAATTATTACTTGGTCCGTCCGGGATTTGAACCAAGACAAACGGCGAGACGCCAAAAAGTTGCATCGCCTCTAGCGTACACGCCACGGCATATTACTCAAATGGAAATCTCTAAATCACTACATATATGAAATTTTTCATTCATCCAAAAAGACAAACGCATAAATATGTGTGCATTTATAAATGTAAATATGTGCATAAATATGTACGATTGATCTGCTTTCGTCTTCCCCGTCCCGCCGTCCTACATCAAAGACAAATTATTAAATTTCTGCGAATTGCCACGACGCCACCAAAATTAACACTTGGTTGACGAAATATTTAGATTTTCGCATAAGTTTACATTTAATAAAGCCATACTCGTACATTTTATATGGATAATATTATTAATTAATTTAAAATTCTACATGTAACCATGTTCTCGACGATACATGTAACTTTCATAAAGATTAAATATAAAAATTGTGCTTCATTAACAGTTGGAACCTGCTGAAACCAAAAAAACTATGTCCGCTAAAATGGGTTAAAAGCTAACTGGAATTGACATTTTTTACACGCATACATGCATACATTCATATACACATGTACAGTGGAGTAGCACTAGCTTGAACATTGAATTGCTTGTACTTTGATGTGTTTGAATCTTTTATGGTACAGAAGATTTGCTTACGGATGAAAAATATTAAAAATCGTCCGTGCATATATGTAAATATATTTTTATAAACGCTTTGAAGTATAAAAATTTTTTAAATTAAAAAATAAATGAAATAATTTTTTTGCATTTATACAAATGGTGTTCAAGGCACATTGACCCACCTGTACAAAAATCGTGGCGCGTCATGGACAAAAATTTTACAATTTCGGACCGAAAAATGTGAAAACGAGCTAAGTTGCCACGTTACATTTGTGAACTTCCGATAAAACCACATATGTTTGTGATTTTAGAAGCTTTGATTTTATTTAAAAAAATTAGTGTATTTTCCTGCAGAAAACGTACACTTCTACTTAATGTTTATTAAAATTACACCTTAAAATACTAGTTAGTGGTTGAAATATTGGAAGGGAATAGAGAAATTGAGTGTTTTGTCAAAAACTACCAAAATTCGAGATAACTTATTTTACTGGATATAGAAAAATAATTGCCACTTTTCACTTGGCTGGCCGAGATTTCTTCAATTTTACATTTTAGAATTTTTGTGTCGGATTGACAAAGTTGCGCTTGATGGTGATCAATTTGCGGGCAGATGTGCTGCGGCTGTTTTTATGAATGAATTTACTTGGCCTTGAGAAATATGCGTTTATGAATGAAATAGTTATTGTTGTATTTGAGTATACGTGTAATTATGTAAGGAGATATGTGCGTAGTATTTAGGCAGCAATATGCTCATATATATGTATGTACTTATGTACATATGCATGTAAAAACGTTGTCAATTAATGTAGCATGTACATATATGTAGATATATGTATGCGTGGGAAATGCATTTTCATTAGACTCCAAAACTATTGGGGCACTTTCGTAGACGAAATAAAGTCGACTCTTAAGTTAAAGTTTGTCAGCCCCAAATAAGAAGAAAGTTAGTATGTACATACATATATGTAATATTATCAGAGAACTTAGATAGATAGAGAAGGTGCAAACTGAAAGTGGAAACTATTCGCGGACAAAAATTAACAGCGTTAGAAAAGTTCAAGTCGGAATGTAAAAATTCTGTTGAATTTAATGTTGATAACATAATACAATGTTGAGCAACATGAAATGTGATGTTCTTTGTGAGCAAATAAACGAAAATATGGTAAATCTTCACATATTTTTCATTAATTTGTAATTTTTGTTAAATTTTTTATCTTGTTCTCCTTTTATGAAGATGCAAATACAATTTAAAATAATGATAGTTTGGCATAAAGTTTACACACATATGTACATGCATACATAGACTGGCAATCAAAAGTGAGTGCATGGTGTTTTTTGCTTAATATTTGCAATGATTTTCAATTAAATTTTTTTTATTATCTTTTTATAAAAATGTGGTTCATGCTTTAATTACATACACACTACATAAGTCACACTTTCAAACTTTACACAGAACATAGAAAAATTCAACGAATTCTCGTCTAAATTTTGACCTGTTTAATGTGAATTATTAGAAAAATTTTTAGTACGCAGATAGATCGGTTTTTTAATTCTAGTGGAACAAGATCAAGTTTTAAGCGGCTAAAGATTCGGGTTGATTTTTAATGATATTTTATTGCTGACGGCTTTTTGCACTTTTTACCAAATAAAAGGGAATTTCTGGTAGAATAAAATGCACATGACAGTTTGAAACAAATAAAAAAATTAGCGCTATTTTTTACAAATTGCACTTTTTATATGCATAAAACCGCAAAACCCGTCAAAATAACAAAACAGTTTAACTTAAAAACATTGCAAATATTAAACAAAAAACAGGATGCACTCACTTTTGATTGCCAGTGTACATACATATTTGTGTTTAAAATTAACTACTTATGATATAATTTTTGTGGCACGAACATATACATACTTGCGCTTTCTAAAAATGGGAATAAAAATTGGATTCGCATAAAATTTTAATTCCAATAACTAATATTTTAGTGAAAACATTTACAATAAAGCTTTCAGTAACTTTTGGCAAATTTGAGCGATTATGT
>NW_023474771.1:0-3393 GCF_013731165.1 Rhagoletis pomonella
TTAGGTCTCCTCCTGGACACACACTTCCCTGGAAACAAGCCGGTGGAACCTAATGACCCCCAGAATGAAGGGGGGGCTATCTGATCTGGGAAACCGACTGATTACAAACGAAAAAATCGAATGGGTTATTAAGACTTTTGGTCCTTACAAGTCACCGGGACTTGATGGAATACACCCGGTAGAGCTACAGCAATCACGGGGTATTATCTCTCCGTTCATTGTGGTTATTATAAGAAGCTGTCTTAACATGGGCTACATCCCGCTAGGCTGGAGAGAGACAAAAGTCTCCTTTATACCCAAGGCGGGCAGCTCCTCTCATACCAACCCTAAGGACTTCAGACCCATCAGTCTTACGTCTTCCCTTCTCAAAATTTTAGAGAGGATAGTGGATGATTATGTACGGGGCGTGATACCAACAAGTAGGCTCTCCCCAGCGCAGCATGCCTATACGAAAGGCAAATCCACGGAAACCGCCTTGCACTCGCTCGTTGGGTTGGTGGAAAAAAGTTTATTAGACAAAGAGTACGCTCTGGTTGCCTTTGTAGACATAGAAGGCGCCTTCAACAATATTAACGCAAGCGCCATAACGGGTGCCTTAGAAGAGCTTGGAGTTGACCAGAATGTGGCGGTGCTGATCGAGTCTATACTTGTCAGCAGGACGATAACCGCTAAGCTCGGCAACACCACAATAAGCAGAAAGGTCTGTAGAGGCACTCCTCAAGGAGGGGTTCTCTCCCCTCTTCTCTGGAATTTGGCGGTGAACTCTCTGCTGGTGGCACTAGAGAGGGGTGGTTGCCATGTCACAGCATATGCTGACGATCTGGCAATTTCCGTCAAAGGCAAATACCCATATACCCTAATGGAGATTCTGCGCTCTAACATGGCCACGCTTAGGAACTGGACAGAGAGTAGGGGACTCGGAGTAAACCCCGAGAAAACCGAAGCAATTCTCTTCACAAGGAAACACAGGCTTCCCATTGTCTCCCCGCTAATCTTTTTGGGTGTGGAGATATCCTTGAAGGAGAATGTTAAGTATCTAGGACTCATATTAGACAGGAAACTAACGTGGAAACCTAATATAGAGGAAAGAGTAAGGAAGGCCAACGTTGCATTATACACATGCAAAAAAGCGGTCGGAATCAAGTGGGGGTTAACACCTCGTATTACACACTGGCTATACACCTCGGTGGTCAGGCCAATACTCTTATATGGAATACTTGTATGGTGGCCAGCAACTCAAAAGGCAAGTTACCTAAAACTATTGAGTAAGGTCCAAAGAACAGCGTTTCTATGCATTTCGGGTGCCTTAAGGACCACCCCAAATAAGGCGCTGGAGGTGATTACCAATTTACCCGCAATAAACCTGGTGGGAAAATACGCGGCCGCGGATTTAGCGCTCAAACTAAGAAGTATGGTGCTATGGAAGGATCGGGGGTTTGGTCACGCTTCCATGCTTCACACTCTGGGTGGTTACAACCAAGAAGTTGACTACTCCACTCCCAAACCAATCTTCAATAGGCTCTTTAAGACGAGCATCCCGTCAAGAGGAGAATGGCAAACGCCAAGACCATGGAGACGGGGGAATTGAATTTTTACACAGATGGATCCAAGCTAGACAATAGGGTTGGCTACGGAGTTTTCTCTAAGGAACTAGGACTGGAACTATCCGTCCGAATTCCGGACCACTGCAGTGTCTATCAGGCAGAAGTTTTAGCTATAAAAGAGGTGGCTGTGTACCTTAGTACACATGCCGTAACGAAGACTACGATTAATATTTTCTCGGATAGCCAGGCGGCCATTAAATCAATGAACATGGTAATGCTGAGGTCGAAGGTTGCGCAGCAATGCCTCGCAGCTCTAAACGATATTAGCACCGTGTTCAAGGTCAGCCTCATATGGGTTCCGGGACACAGAGATATTGAAGGAAACTGCAGGGCTGATGAGCTAGCCAGGAAAGGTACGAATCTACCCCTATGTGAAAACAGGGGCACTATTGGGATACCCATGGCAACCTGCAAATTAGAACTTCGAAATAGCATGATCCAAGAGGCCAACAGGTCATGGCTAGAGGAGGGCACATGTAGAACAACCAGGCTGCTTTGGCCGCAAATAGAAAAGAAAAAGACGAAAGAGTTGCTGTGCCTCTCAAGAGAGGACATTGCGAAGGTCACGGCTTGTGTAACCGGTCATTGATTATTTGGCAGGCACTCTTCAAGACTAGGAATTTTCTCCCACGAATATTGCAGAAGTTGCAGAGATGAGGAAGAGGAAGAAACCGTAGAGCACTTCTTCTGTAGCTGCCCAGCTTTGGCCAAGAGGAGAGCAAGATTTTTAGGCAGGCCCTTCTTTAGCTCTCTTACGGATCTATCACGCGTAGGAATAAAACCGATTCTACGCTTTATAAGAGCTTCAAATTGATTCTCTGAAGAATAGTCACCGAGGTTCCCGTGTTCTGCAGTGGTACCACAATGGACCTTCAAAAGGTCTAAGTGAGTTGGTAAATTGAACCGACTGCCACATCAACCTAACCTAACCTAACCTTCGGTGTTGGATGTCAAAATCGTAGGCTTGGAGTTTCAGGCACCATCTGGCCAGCCTACCAGAAAGGTCCTTTTGATTCATCAACCATTTTAGGCTGGCATGGTCAGTTATGATCGTGAATGACATACCTTCTACGTACGGCCTGAACCTTTTTACGCTTATCACGGCTGCATAACATTCCAATTCGGTGATGCTATAATTCTTTTGCGCTTTATTAAGCTTTGCCGAAACATATGCTATAGGCCGTTCATTGTCTTGGTCGTCCAGCTGAAATAACACCCCACCCACTCCGTCTTTTGATGCGTCACACTGTATGTAGAACCGTCTATTAAAGTCAGGGTGCGTCAGTACGGGAGCCGAAATGAGGCTTTCCTTCAGCCGGTCGAATGATCTCTTTGCTTCGTCAGTCATGGTGAATTTCCTAATCTTGTCCTTGGTGAGACAGTCGTGCAGCGGAGCTGCGATGGTCGCGTAGTCTGGAATAAAACGACGGTACCAGCCTGACATACCTAGAAACCGTCGGAGCTGTTTAGGCGTCTTAGGCTCAGGGAAGTCCCTAACAGCTACAACCTTGTTCGCATCAGTTCGGATGCAACCATCACCCACAACATAACCAAGGTAACGAACCTCCTTATAGCAGAATTTACTTTTTTCTACATTGATGGTTAATTTAGCCTCACGTAAGCAACGAGCGACCTTTTCCAACAAACACAAATTGGACGAAAAATCTTCAGAACACACTAACAAGTCATCCAAATACACAAAAACACTTTCACGTAACGAAGCAGGTATTACTTTGTCCATGAGTCGGCACATTCTTTGTGCGGCATTGCATAGTCCGAAAGGCATGAC
>NW_023474772.1:0-3393 GCF_013731165.1 Rhagoletis pomonella
TTTTTTCAACCCCAACTGCGACCCTAATAAACTCTTAAGTTTCATAGTTTTCAATTACCAAAAAATTTAAAGTTCACCATTTTACCAATTAACGCGCTGCCTTCTATTCAAATTTTAGGCTGCCTTACGGCGCAGCATCGCAACAAATAAAGAAGAATATGCCGTCACAAAACACCACAAGTTCGTTGCTTAAGTCTTTCGTTTGTGCGCTCCCAGTCCCTTTGCGCTTTTGCCGACAACCCAAACAGCCGAACAACCGAACCACCGAACAACCAACGACCTACCGTCCTTCTGGCCTTCTGTGCGCATGCATATTTTAGTATGCTTATATGCCTATCTGTAAACATGCGCATGCATGCATATATGTAAACACTCATCCATCTAGGCGTTTATATGAATGTACATACATACATACAATACCGCCTATGCGTTTATGTGTTTGTGCTGTGCTGGTACGGTTGTGCGTGTTTTGAACACCTGCATGAGATTTGTTCAAAGTTAAAACGCTGTTAAACGGCGACCCGGCTGTGGGATTCGTTGTGGCTTGACGCTTTTCGTTTTTGTTTTCATATTTTTTTTTTAGTTTTTTTGGCGGCTATAAAAATAAAATTTTAAGCCATGCCATGCCATGTTTTGACTTGTTTCACGAAAAGCCGCGTCATTCGCTGTGGGTTTTTTTTTTTTTGTTGTTTCGGCTGCTGTTGCCTCAACTGCCATGGCCAAAGTCACTTTTGCTGTTTGATGCTTCCCAGCCGCTGCATAAAGACCTTGAGACAGTTTTGAGGAATGTAAGTATGTTTGAATATTTGTATTTACCCTTTGATCGTTTTAAATCACTCTTTTAGTATTCTTAAGCTTTGGTGCAACTACTTATTTTATCTTCTTCATTTCTTCTTTGTTAATGAATACCAAGTTGAATTTAATCGAATTTCTTTGTGCGCGCTGCATCAATCGAAAAGAGATGGATGCTGAAGCAGAGGTGCGGAGTGAAACTTTGAAATCATAGCCGCAGGTGCACACCTCGTAAAAAATCAATAAATGTTGGAAATTATATCTACTACATAGTTTAATAGCAACAGCCTGTGTGGCCAGTACCCATTTTAATGTTTTCTTTGTAATTTAAAACAGTTTTTCACGTTGATGCGTCAAAAACTATTACAAAGCAACTCCGTAAAAGGCAGAAAGAAGCGATCAGAGACTGTAATTTTATTTAAATTTTTTCATTATTGTTATTTGCATAAGACAAGCTGGGTGGTATCCGAACACATTATTTTTGAATGCATAGGTACAAGTTTTATGATATATTTCTTTTGAGCAAATTTAATTAATCCCAGCTGAATTACTTAGTAATAGAAGACGATATATTTGGATTAGATCTATGATAAATTAATGCTTATCTATCTTACTTCGGTTTTTGAGAAAAAATATTTGAATTAGGTATTTCATCGCACAATCCCCATATGGATTAGCCCATTGGAAGCAGAAAAAAGACCCGTGGAGTGAACATTTAAATTGACTTGCAATGAGAATTTTTTGAAAAAAAGGGCGCATAAGGATGAACAGAGCGTCAGTTCAGGAAAAAGGCAGCGAATAACCTTAAGTCTCTGGAAAAATGTGGAGTACAAATTCTAAAGGGAGCATACTATATGGATTGCATTAAATAGAACTTTTGAAGACAAAAATGCTAGCACCATCTGATCACTTCCAAGGCCAGCCAGACACTATTTTACAGGGAAGGGCAATTTAGGTGTTACAAAAAAATCCCACTTAAGTCATTGCACGTTGCTCAAAAGTGACTCTGCGCGTTTTGAGCTATTCCCAGAGAAGCGCTTGTTTGAGGTACTCGACCCTTCTGTATTATTAAAAAGTCAAATCAACCTGCCAGAAAAGTCAGCTAAAAATTCGAACATTTGCATGCAGTAGTTATTTTTTCTGATAGCCAGGCAGCTATGAAAGCACTTAGCAAATCGAGATCAAAGGATGCAGACGCACTCATACTGAGGCTGCTAGAAGATACATACGTCTGAATGAATTCTGCACTCAGTAACGCTCACGGAAAAATTGCTCTATCTACTTGCGAACTCTGGCGTGAGAGTAACTTTGTCGAATGGGCAAATAAAAAATAGCCTGCGGAAGTGACGCACAGGATAGCAAATAATATATTGCCTAAGTTGGATAAAGATAGATCTTGCCTTCACATCCGCTTGGAGCGGCCGTTGCTCCGGCATGTCATTGGAGTTCTCACCGGGCACTGCCCGATTGTAATCCAAGCTATTAGAATGGGTAGTCAGTCAAACGACTACTGCTGTAGCTGTAATGATGTGGAGGCAATCGAAAGCAAAACCAATGCCACTGTCCTGTGCCTTGGTGAGAGTCTCTCTACTATTCTTTTGAATTTCTGGCTTAACTGGATTAAGCTAGTATATATGATTTTATGGGCTTCGTCAGAGCTACACATTGGTTTTATTTGTAAGCCAAGAGGAGGGACGCAGGGAGTCTCTAATATCGTGGCCTTAGTGTGTTCGTTTTCTGCGTTAGATGAGATGGAATTGAATCCAACACTAAGTCTTATTGTTTCTACGGCCGTGCGAATTATTCGCATCCAATATTTTGAAAGAAAATGGAAATAAATGGAGTCAGGTATTCAGACTTTAGGAGTTTCTTTTATTACAGTAACTACAGATGTGAAATTTTAACTGAAACCTTAAAAAACTTCTTTGAAAAAATTGTTAGAAATGATAAAGTGATCATTAATTTCTCTTTGGTTGAAAGTTTCTTGGATACCCACATAAATATCGTTAAATCTACGAACTCTTCAAAAAGCCACGTATATTTAGCTAGCTGCCCATGCGAAAAACAGGCTCTGAAAGATACATCCCTACCCTTTGAATCGTCTACCTTGTGTTTTATTAATTGTCATAGGAACGGCTACTTTTACCGGGAACTATTTTCTTACTAATTGGAAAGGCATGACTGGAAAATTAATTTATTGGGTGATAAATCCGACGAATTCAGAGAGTTCACCACCAGATAACAGAAAACAAAATGCTCATTCATTTTTGGGCAATCATAATTTTTTGGACATAAAATCAGACATTGGACATTGGATACGGAAGTAATAATACTGTCGCAATTACAAAACATTTACCTAATCGCTTCACTGGATTATTCCGTGTGAACTTCTGAATCGTCAATACCTACCCAGTCGGAAAAGTAGCAATGCATTACATCCGTGATAAATAATATAATGTATTTCTTATGAGTTCTCAACGCATTTCACCTCAATTCACTTCAATACTCAACTAAACTGAACTCTGCTCAGCTTTAACTACTTTAACGGGCTTCGAAACTAATAATAATTTTAGTTATATTTAAAAACTGCGTGTCTTCAAA
>NW_023474773.1:0-3393 GCF_013731165.1 Rhagoletis pomonella
TTTTAGTGCACTCCATTGCTTTGCAATTAAGGCTGCTGCAGAAAACTACAGCAGCATCTCTGCGGGACTGATTAGTTAACTTGCTAATGGAGGCTGCGTGGAGCAGAAAGAAAATCATTGTGAGGAAATGCTGTTAATATAATAATAGAGAAACATTTCGGGAACGGCTTTGCCCTGCCCTATGTACACAAAATGCAGCGATTCGTCCCAGCGCTACACTTGCATCTACGCTTCTTGCAGCTGGACGGTTGTCGCAATTTAACACACAGCACTTCATTGTATTAGTTTTTACGCAGTCTTCAACTCAAAAATCACTCACAAATTGCAAATTAACACGATTTAAACTGATTTTTCACTTAAAATTCAAATTTCTCTTCCGCTGATTTGTAAACAAAGGTTTATTTACAAGTTACCACAACTGTCAAAATCGGCAAAACCAAAGTAGCGGTACCACTGACGGCGCCACCTTTGTTCGCTTCACCGTGATTGATGAGGGTTTTCATGTTTTCTCTACGGATGCTTCGTGCGACAGCGATAGTGTTGGGTGTGGAGTTTATGATCTGTATAGAAATGTTTCCTTTCTGTATAGGTGGGATGAAAAGTATGCATCGATTACTGGAGAGCTTGTTGCAATTAGACAGGTGGTGGTTATGATTGTGAAACCAAAGCAGCAATATTCTCGGATAGTTTATCGGCCCTGGGAGTATTGGACAAGAAAGTCACAAATAATTTTATTGTATCGGAAATACATAATATGTTGTATGGACAGCGGGAGACGTTAAGGGAGGTTCGATTTAAATGGGTTCCGGGACATGTGGGTATTCAGTTGAATGAGAAGGCTGACCTGGCTGCCAAAACGGCTGCCTCTGTGGGTCAAGGCATATCGATTGGTCTAACCCCATATGAAGCTCTATTGAGGCTTCAGAATGTTATATGGGGAGAATGGGATGTAGAATTTAAAGAGCTCAATTGCACGGTTGGTCGGAAGTCTGCTGAATACTCTCCTGACATCATAAGGAAACCGTGGTTTAAAGACAGTAAAGTAGATATGAATAGCATGGAGATTAAGCTTATTAATCGCCTTATGGTAGGGCACACATATTGCAATTACTATCTTAGCAAATTCAATCCTTGGCGCTCGGGTTACTGCTCAACGTGTAATGTCCCTGACACAGCTGAACATATAATTTTTGAATGCCGGGCACTTGAGTCTGTGAGGAATGATTTTGAAATTTTTACTAAATTTAGGGGTTTAGTCGAGTTGTTGAAGTCTAAAAATTTGAAGTATTATAGTCAGCTTATTAAGTTCCTCAAGGACACAGATAAGTTAGTGTTGTTATAAAAAAAAAATAAAAACAAATTAAATAAAGATGCGGGAGGAAAAAAAAGGGGGGAAAAAAAGAAAAATAATAATAATAACATACATACAGTTAAAAAAGGAGAAAATAAAAATAAAAAATTAGAAAATTACAATTACAAATGTTTTGTGTAAAAATGTGACCCAAATGGGCATTATTACAGTTAACTGTCCTTGTTAAAAAAAAGGAAAAAAAATAAAAATAATAATATATTGAAAACGACTATCAACAGAATGTCTGTTTTGACAAGTTAAGATACATAAGGAAATTATAATAATAGATATACAATTTTAGTTTAAAGTCATTGTTAAATTATTACCAGTTCACTGCGTCTCAGTATTTGTCGAATTTCATTTGTACAAGAGCTCGAAAGGTTTTTGTTTTTGTTTAGAATTATAATTGATACCTCATCTTGAGTTCTGGCTACGCCACAGATTGACAAACAGAAACCTCGTCGTTGCCGTTTGCGGAGAACCAATGAGCGTGTTCATTGTTGCTGTCAATACTATCGGCTGAGATTTAGTATAAGTTGTTCTAATCTAACATAACATTTAAGGAGAACCTGGCGGTTTAGGGACTCCATCCACGTCCTGCCAATTAAGACGCTACGGGAGTAGTGTGTACATATCCAAAAATAAAAAATAAAGAATACTGACCTTTGAGCTAGAGAAAAAAAGTGGGCGTTTGCCGCCCTTTTTTTCGGATTTTAACGGTATATTTTTTTTTTGTGCAAATTGACAGGGGCGTCGATAGGGGGCTAAACGTGGAATTTTCAGCATTTTCAAAAGCTTATATTTCGAAAACTATTCAACCGATTTTCGAAATATGGACACAGTTGGAAAGGTTTTTGAAGGGCCTTTCATCGATATGTATATATCGACATATATATTTATGTATATAGTGTATATACATTGCTAAATTATGGCAAATTTTTTTTTAATGTATGTTTTTCTTTAAAAAATATGTAATTAACTATATTAACAGATATGTTTATCAGAAAGAGCACAAAAATACCGTTAATTTGATATATGACTTCTAGCAAAAAATTCTTGTGGACATCATATTTGACTGAATATATATAAAAATATAGTTTTATATGAAAAAGGAAAAGCGCCGAAAGCTACGCTATCCGCTGTATTTTTGCGTAGAATTCCTTTCTGCGTAGGCGGCCTTCGGCCGTGCTTAGGGATTATGACCCTCACAACGTAGAATTCTCCTTTCTGTGTTTCCAAAGAAAAGGGGCAGAACACCTTTTGCAGAGAACACCTTTCTGCGTAGGCGGCCTTTGGCCGCGCTTAGGGATTATAGCCCTCACAACGTAGAATTCTCCTGTCTATGTTACCAAAGAAAAGGGGCAGAACACCTTTTGCAGAGAACACCTTTTTGCCTAGGTGGCCTTCGGCCGCGCTTAGGGATTATAACCCTCACTACGTACAATTCTTCTTTCTGTGTTGCCAAATAAAAGGGGCTGAACACCTTTTGCAGAGAACATATAAAATTAATACTGTTTTTTTTTGTTTTTTCGAAGGAGGGAAACGATATACACAAGCTCTTATTAATTATGAAATTTATGATGAAACAAAAACACCTTTTTATTAAGCTTGTAAAAACAATTTTACAAGCTTAATAAAAAGGTGTTTTTGTTTCATCATAAATTTCATAATTAATACTGTTGTTTTATTGCACTGCTGGCAGTTGTACTTAAACCTAACTATATAAAATTATACGGCAAATTAAAGGTATTTTATGGTCTTTCCGATAAACATATTTGTTAATATAGTTAATTACGTATTTTTCTTACGAAAAACATACATTTGTATAAAAAAAATTGCCATAATTTCGTTTTTTTTTTCACTTTTTCTGAAAATATGTTTAAATTATATACATAGAAATATATATTGAATGTGCAAAAATCCTACTGAAAAGGAAAAAATAAATTTTAAACCAAAAATTCAATACAAAAACTAGAATTGTTTTAACCATAACCGAACATTTGTTTGTGTATATATTCATTTGTCGGTGCTGTCAATTAAAA
>NW_023474774.1:0-3393 GCF_013731165.1 Rhagoletis pomonella
TGTTCCACTAGAATTAAAAAACCGATCTATCTACGTACTCAAAATTTTTCTAAAAATTCAGATTAAACAGGTCAAAATTTAGACAAGAATTCGTTGAATTTTTCTATGTTCTGTGTAAAGTTTGAAAGTTTGACTTATGTAGTTTTAATTAAAGCATGAACCACATTTTTATAAAAGATAATAAAAAAAATTTAATTGAAAATCATTGCAAAAATTAAGCAAAAAACACCACACACTGTTGAATGCCAGTCTATGTAAGTATGTACATATGTGTGTAAACTTTATGCCAAACTATCATTATTTTAAATTGTATCCGCATCTTCATAAAAGGAGAACAAGATAAAAAATTTAACAAAAATTACAAATTAATGAAAATTATGTGAAGATTTACCATATTTTCGTTTATTTGCTCGCAAAGAACATCACATTTCAAGTTGCTCAACATTGTATTATGCTATCAACATTAAATTCAACAGAATTTTTACATTCCGACTTGAACTTTTCTAACGCTGTTAGTTTTTCGTCCGCGAATTGTTTCCACTTTCAGTTTGCACCTTCTCTATCTATCTAAGTTCTCTGATTAAACGTCGTCTGATTGAGGTTTATAATTTTTTAATTTTCCATTCACTCAAAGCATGAATTCACACATCAACATATTCATAGCAAGATTGAAAAAACCAATGCCCAATCAAAAAAAGGTTTAACACTGAATGCGTATTGAAAAGGCTGCAATCTTTTATGTGTGTGCCTTCTCTAATTCAGTACCAATAATTAGTTCAAAGAGACCCTGGTAAACCACTTTTTGGTAAAAAGGAAGATTTTTGACAATTGCTCAATTGTAAAAATTCAAACCGGCGTTACCCAATTAAAGTTTGGGATTTTATATAAAACAGTTGTATTAACATTTACATTTTAAATATATGTAATTCATATCTTATCTTGAAAATGTTTAAAATTTACATTAAATTAGATAACTACTTCGCAGCGTCGGCGTAAGACTGTAGGTCCCTCCCATTTGTGTGACAGCAAAGTCGCACGCTACAAATCGGAGGAGAAGCTCGGCCAAAACTTAGCAAAAGTGTTAAGGCCAAAATATGATTATTATAAATAAATTTAGTTTCAAACAGGTCGCAACCCTCTTCAAACACCTCAAAAGTATTCCCAATATTATTTAGTTGTACACCCGCACGAGTCCGAAATTACCATTTTTTACCAGAATTTCCAGATTTTACCGGAAATCGTACTTGGTTTTCTGGCAACTGAGAGGACAAATAAAAGGGTAAGTAAGGTCATCTCTTTGTCAGAAGCTACCGATGTAGTGGGTTTGACAAAACGCATAAAAAGGTATTAGCCGTTATTTTACGTTTAAAAAGTTTAAGACTTTAACACATTACCACCCTATACTCTATATGCGCTTGACCATTGAACTAAATCGTTGTTTATTTGGGTAAGATTAAAATAAATTTTATTATTCAATATTGGAGTTGGTGTGAAACAAAAATTAATAATTTATTGTTATGTATGCAAATGAGAATTACAATAGTACAAAGGCAATTTTTCTTGATCAAGTTTCGAATCTAAGAAGAAATTGTTTTTAAACAAACAAAAGGTTAATAATAAAATTTGAAGGATTTAAGATATTGCTTATGGTAGCTGAAACGCCACAATCCTCTTAATTGTCAGGTTGTTGATATGGCGACGAAACAGTGACAATGGAAACACATAGCTGAAGATTTCACACTTACAGTGGGATAAACTTCAAACCTCTAATATAAATTTGTTAAATTTAGTTATTATTTTTTTATCAATTTTAAGTTTTCGTTGGGAATAATTTTCATGAACTTATCTATTAGGAGATATCTTTGGAAAATTATCGTACATCCGATATCTATTAAAATTTTGACATCCTCACTTTTTGGAAAAAGAAGTTCAAGATACAAGTTTATTGCAAAAAAAAAATTAAACAATAAAAGTCTCCTTATATTTATGGAACTTATAATAGAAAAATTTTTATTTCATAACCCAGACTTTATGAACTCTGTAAGTAATAGTAGAAATTCCGAATTAGTAAGTTCAGTCAAGATGTCATTCAAAAGTTTTGAAGAAAATCACTTTTCTCTTTTGTGAAAATTTGGGACTATTTTATGCGAGTATTTTTGACAAAACTAACGAATAAATGGTTAATCGCGATTAATGATTAACATTAATTAAGCGATCGCTGTGGTGTAGTGGTTAGAAGTGCGTACTATCATTCCGCAGGGTGAGGGTTCGAGCCCAGTTCCGGCCAACATAAAAAAAGGAAAAAAGTTTTTTGTAATAGTGAAAACTGTAGGTCCCTCCCCTTTGTGCGACAACATCGAGGCGCATGCCACAATCGGAGGAGTAGCTCGGCCAAACACTAACATATGTCGATGGTCCTCTGCAATAACAGCACAACTCAAAAATTCAGGTTTTTGAGTTATATAGTGGATTATGTTTATAAATAACCATATTCTTCTGAGGCAAGTCAACATAGGCTTTGTTGTTACCAATCCGGCAGAGGCAAAGTTTTGCCATTTGGAGGCACGGGCGGGTACGGGCCGGAATATTTGCTGTCAGCACGAACTCGTGCGGGTATAAGCGTTCAGTAAAATTTCATAAAAGCACGAATAAGCACGAAAAAGCCCGTTGCTAATACTACAAATTTAGACTAGCTTTTGTTTTTATCAAAAAAAAAATAGTACATATTAAAACTGTTTTGATAAGAGAAAAGCAAAAAAAGAAATATTTGGAAACCGATAGAAAAAATAAGATACTTAGTAGTTTTGTTGACATATCTGTACATAAAATACCTTTCATTTCCACTCCCAGAAAATATATAATAAAAATCTTTGATGTAAAAAATTCGCTTAAGTAAATATACGTACATAAACACAAAATTAAAAATACTAGTGTTCGCCCAGCGGTTGAAATTCAACCGCTAAAATTAAGGATAGTTTATGTGAGTTGAGTTGAGCTAAAATAACATTAGTTGGAATGGGTTAAATGGAGGGGAGTTTAGCTTAGTACTTAGCATAACATAACATACCATAACATAAGATCAAATAACATACAATATGTAGCATAACACACCACAATGTAACATCGCACATTCTTGTCTCAATCGCTTTTAATGTTTATGTTTATCTTCACCTTCATGTTCATGTTCAAGTTCATGTTTATGTTCATGTTCATGTTCATGTTCATGTTCATGTTCATGTTCATGTTCATGTTCATGTTCATCCTCATCTTCACCTTCATCTTCATCTTCATCTTCATCTTCATCTTCATCTTCATCTTCATCTTCATCTTCATCTTCATCTTCATCTTCATCTTCATCTTCATCTTCATCTTCATCTTCATCTTCATGTTCAT
>NW_023474775.1:0-3392 GCF_013731165.1 Rhagoletis pomonella
AACAGGTGGCAACCCTCTTCCAACACCTCAAAAGTATTCTTAGCGTTCAAACTAAAGATTTCTTAACACTGCTTCGTTTGGCATCGATATTTTGATACTTCGTATAACTTGTGTATAAGTAAACTAAATTCGACATTTCATCAGGTGGCAACCCTCTTCAAAACATTTTTAAACTACAACTCTCTGAAACCCCTTTCGTTTGACACCGATATGGTGATACATATTTCTCTTACCTAATATGATTTTTTTAAACAGGTGGCAACCCTCCTACAGTTCAGCTATGAAACAAAACTTTTCAAAATCATTTCGATTGATACCCAGTTTGTAATAATTGATTTATTTTTTTAAATAATTTTAAGATAATTTTTTAAAGATGGGAACTCTTTTCAAAAAAGTTAAACCTTATTGCACATCTACAGTCCAAGGCTTTTAGTTTGTCGCCCCATTTTGAAAAATCGAACGAACAGTGCGGATTTGATGGCATTGATTATTAAATAATTTGCATTTAATTTTTCAACAGGTGGCAACTCTTTTCGAAAAACTAACAACTCTTTTCTGCAGACCAAGCGCTTTAATTTGACATCTAATTTTTGAAAATCGGGATCTTTTATCCTGGACAAATAATGCCTTCGCGTATTATGTATATGGATGAGTTTGGTACTACTAGAGGATTTCCTTACAGGGCGTGTACTTATGTACACATGTATGTATGCATTTGTACATATGTGTTGTTATCGGCACTTAATTCCTTTCACTTCCTTTGGTGCTATTGCTTTTGTTGGCTGCCACTTGCTGACAAGCTTTTAAACATAAAATATATCTGTTAGATGACGATGCCAATGCCAATGCCAGTGATGACAAAGATATTTCGGTGATTTTCTTTGTCTATGATGACGGCGCAAATATTAAACAGTCAATTTGCAGCAAATGCTGTGGGACAGCAAACACTTCCGTAGGCAAGTGCACAAACATACATGTATGTATGTAGTTAGGAACGTGCATACCCAGTATGATCTCGGAATAGACTTAGAGCACACCAAAAACTAGACTGCAGGTGATTGTAAGTAGTCCATTTACATTACATTGTAACCTGTTTAAGATATAACAAGTAAAGAAGTATAATTTCGGGCGAAACCGAATTTTATATACCCAGCGAAATTATGAAATAATGTCGTCTAAACTTTCCCTAATTAGATTAATTAGAAGTTGTTGTAAGTATTAACTTGAAGTAAATGAGCGTCCTCAGTTATTGAAATATCGGAGTTTACGTATATTCGAAATTTACCATTATACGCGAAGAGGGTGGAATTTAAGTCCGATTAGAATAATTTTCAACGAATTGATTTTCCGTATCAATGTAAATAAGTGCACCGATTTTGGTAGAAATTGATAAATCGATTAACGAGATACACATTTGTGGCAATAAGTGGGCGACGCCACGCCCAAAATAGAAAGATTATAATAGTCTAACTTTCTGCTAAGTGGTTATTTGAATAGTCGATTAGCTTCTGTAGTTACTTATTTATAGCAATTTTCGTGTTTCAGAAAATTACCCTTATATGGGAGGTGGGCGTGGTTAATGCTCGATTTCAAAGATTTCAACAGATTTCTTAGCTGGACCCTCAGCAATGCTCGTATCGAGTTTTGCAAGGATTGGTGAAGTGGCTACTGAAATACTCTATTTCAATAATATTATTTTGCAAAAAAATTTTACTTTACATACTAATTTTCAACCATTTGGATCCAATATTTACCTAAATATCGTAGTTTTTGCATTTTTCAAAAACACCGTTATATGATAAGGGGCGTGGTTAAAGTCCGATTTCATCCAGTTTTAATAGAAACCTACCTTGGATAAAGGGCAATCCATTTACCAAATTTCGTTAAGATATCTCCATGTTTGCTCGAGTCATCGTGTGCACAGACGGACGGACGGACGGATGGACAGACAGTCACCGCTTAATCGATTTCTCTTTTCGTTCTGATCATTTATGTATACATTTGTCCATATCTATCTCGATTCCCTTAGGCTGTTACAAACAACCGTTGCACTCGGGTATAAAAAAAAAATTAAAAAAAAACTTGCGCCAGCTGCGATTCGAACCGGGGTTCTCAGATTATCTAAGCGTACACTCTCTCTGCATGCCAACGCCGCACATGAAAATCCGTTGACTATGTGCCTACATATCAGTAAAACGTTAATGTACCCGTTGTCCGCATTACATTTGGACCACTTTTTACTACAAATTCGCCTGATACCTACGACTATATTTTTCGAGCAATTGGACTTATCTCTCCTTCAGGGTTTTAATGCAACACATGTGCGTGTGAGTTCATGTGTGTATGTGATAAGTAAACAATTTTGAAATCTGCCCGCATAACAAAAGCGAGTCAAGTGCACTGCGGAGGGTAGGCATTGAGAGCTTATCTTTGATTGGAATCTTTTATACTTCATGAATTTGAAGATGTGTGTAGAATACTAAAAACTAAATATACGATATTCTTAATTTTAAACACCTCAACAAAATAAAGTTTTAATTTATAGAACTAAAATCAGAAAAAAAGCCAGACTGAATGTATCTACATATGTAATTCCTTAATTTGGTACGAATATCACAGAAATTTCTATGATTTGATGAATATATCGTCACAAAGGTGCGAGCTCAAAAGTTGACGGCGAAAAGACGCTTAAAAAAATTTCAGCGTCAAAGACTCTTAACATACTTCGCCAAAGTTTTTTTATAAGCATCTTTTTTCGCAAAATTTTTTTAAACGCCTTTTTTCGCCGTCAAAACACTAGCGCGCCTTTATTCGTGTGTAGTGACGATATGTAAGTAATTGCTATAAGTAAAAGTAAACCTTTTTTGATGGTACTTTTTGATAACAACAGAAAGATGAAGACGATTTTAATAACTTTTTTGGTATATCATGCGTATAAGAAAGCTGTTTTTGTAAAATACATTAATTTGCCATTTTAAAATTTTTCACTGTAAAGAACCTTTCAAATTTAGAAATAACTGCTGGGCTTAAGCTCGCCTTATCAATACAAATATTGAAACTGAGCTAAAGCTAAATTTGTATGCACTAGGCCCACTGTATCCAACATTTTCTAAGTTAAGTATCAGCTCAATTATTCACTATAGTCACACTGTTATCTTAAGAACCTAAATCCTTATTCGTTGGCTCTTTAGCACTGCTTTAATACAGAGACCGTGTGGAGAGTGCATTTTAAAATGAACAAGTAAGAAAGTCTAAGTTCGGGCGGAGCCGAACATTAAATACCCGGCGCAAGTATTAAATATATGTTTTTTCACCCTTCCGAAACCTTCCGCTAGATGGTAAGCCGAGGTGTATCAATTTTGAGTAAATTAGCGTCCTTCAATTTCGAAATA
>NW_023474776.1:0-3392 GCF_013731165.1 Rhagoletis pomonella
CATATCGGCATTGTTTAAAGAATAGCTTTTTACAATACTGTACCATGGCACTATGGGACCATTTTCATTTTTAGTCAGTTTTTAAACTTTCGCTTTGTACAAAGTATTTGTTGGTGTTCGATTTGTAATAAAATATTTGTCATATTTCTCGGAGTAGGACTTGTGTTGTTAACAATTGTTAAGGGAGTATTATACATGCAATTCGTTTTTAAAACATCAGGTTTTTTGTTACAGTATTATATTTTGCAAAAAACGACAGAAAAATGATTCCGGAATACATAATATCGATGGCTTAGTGGAAGATCGGCCTATCTCGGCAGCCAATTCAAGAACGCCCCATCTCAGAATTCGGTTGAAGAACACCCTACCCGGGCTGCCGATTCGAAAACGCCCTATCTCAGCTTATTTTCAATGAATTTTCATTTGATATTGGGCGTTTATGAACCGAATTCTGAGATACGGTGTTTTTCAATAAAATTCTGAAGTAGGGCGTTCTTGGAAAGTTGTCTGATATAGGGCGTTTTCGAACTGGCTACCGCGATAGGTCGATCTTCCACTCAGCCATTGATATACTTGATACGTATCACAGAGCGGTGGATAGCTCTGATCCATTATCATCAAGTTTATTTTTGTATGAACGCAGACATAAAAACTGCATTTAGCGCGTGAAGTGATTGGGCTTTTCAAAATCCCCGAAGCGGTGGTGCCTTCTACTTCTCAACTAGCTGTTAGAAGCGGGTGCCAAAAATAACTGTTATCTCGAATTTTCAAATTGAAAACGTTTCCCGAATTTTGAAATTTAACGAAAACGTTGTTTCATAACAGTTATTAGATGAAAAATATTTTTTTATTTCGCCGATAAGTTATAATCCAAGGTTTATTTTTTACTAATCTCGTTAAGATCCGATCAGTGGATCATGAGATATATATATATTTTTATATTAGAATTGAAGGCGGTTTTTTTTTGCTAAAAATTACTTGTTGCATACTTCTTTCATTAGTAAATCACGTCAAGATTTACATTTTTAAATTTAACGAACTTGTTGGTTTAAATTATTGTTGACAAAAATGCAACCGTGTGCCATAATCCTTGCCTGCAAAAATTTTCCCATCATGAATTTGCAACTTCCCCTCCAAATGAAATGTCAAAATTGTGCTCTCTCTTTGCAAGTTTTACAACTTTTTGTCCAAATGAACGGGATTCGGTAACAATTGGTACCAGCTTGTACAAGTTTTTTTTACATGAGCGAACAAAACTATTATGTCTTTCCAGACTGACTTTTGGAGTATTTTTTTATTTTAAGATTTACTAAAAATATAAAAATAAATTAAATAGAATTTGAGAAAACTTTATTTGCGGTATTCGGGGCAAAGCTTTGTGACAGACTCCAGGTCTGGCTTTTATATGGATACACCAAAGAAAAAGGGGTGTGGTTTGACCGTTAGTTTGCAAAAATATTCAAGCTTAGATAAAACAAATTTAATTTTTTTAAGCCTCTTTATAGGAGAACCTCTGGCAAGGGGGTCCATATTTTTCTGAACCACTTCTGTTGTCCGAGGTACTCTGCATGCGAAATTTGGTAAGACTAACTCAACTGTAAATAATTTTTTAGTTTCTGGCCCATAGTACATGGGTAGAAGATATACATACATATTGCCAAAAAACGTTCGCAACATTTTTAAAAATTTTTAAAGGCTTAAGCTGCCTTTACACGGTTCGATTTTTGTCGTTCAGCCAAAATCGACCCGTGTAAATGGCAATTTAACCGTAAAATGTAAATGCTTTGGCTAGTCGATTTTCCAGTCAACAGAAATCGACCCGTGTAAAGGCAGCTTTAGGCCTCGATATGTACATAGGTTTATATGCATGTGTGCTTTAAAGATCTCTATTGGGTGAGTTAGATTCCAAGAGGCTTTAGCTGTCAGGTTCGTCAATGGGGAACCACAAGAAAATAAACGAAATATACTGGTTAATTTTTTTACATATTTTTTATCTAATCATTTTTACGCTAATAACAAACGCCTCGGTTTTTAAGCAAACTTTTCGATTATTTCCTCCTGAATCATCTTGCGGTTCTCGGTAACGACTTTTCTATGGACGCCCATGTGGCATAGTCTAGAAAGCCTTTCTTCTCCTGTTGTGCTTCTGAGCCAGGTTTTTACTGTTCGAAGTGTACTAAACGATCGCTCCACAGTCGCTGTTGTGCATGGTATCGCTGTTATAAATTCTTCTTTTCTTCTTTAAATAGATTTACAATTTCCAACATCCTACAATTCTTCGGACAAGTTCTTTTTATTCCATAAATTGTACCAAAGAATGAGTTCGTTTCCCATATCTAGGTCATAGATCTGTTAAAAATGCTTCGCGTTCTTTTGTACCTTTTTACTGGAATATTTAATAGAATACAGAGGGTGCAATCTAGACAGTGAAAAAGCTGGAGTATTTTCATTGGAAAAGTGTAGTTGTAAAGAAGCCTTTAGTGAGTCCATATACGGTTTTATTACTCATTTTCATTGACCGACGGGGTTTTTTTCTGTTTTTTGTTTACCTGCCAAATGTGGTAAAGAAATTTATACTTGTAATCATACGAGATTTTTTAATTAACTCCGTATTGACACCTTCTGCAGTCTTTCGATCATTCGTAACCACCTCCAAAATATTTTGAATATGCTGATCAACGGAGATAAGGTCGGTTGTCTTCAATTGCAAAATGTGTGTTGTAGGTTCCAGCAACGTTGAATATTTAGCAATTGCCATTAAAGCAATGATGAACATCGGCCTTGTTATAGCAGCACACAATTGATACGCAGACATTCTTGTGGAAAAGTTTCCCTGAATTTACCACTTTTTAAAGCTTCCACAACTTCAGGAAAATTTTGTGAAAACTTCCTTATATTCTTCCGACCATCTTGTTTCACACAAACATGATATAATATTAGGAGCATTATTCTTGCGTGCGTATTTCTTATTTCTGGAAGTGTTCTTCTCGATGGGTTTTTCCATCCTGTTCATCACAGAACGGTAAGGGAAACTCAAACGCGTGCTTCATTCAATTCTATAACAATTCAATGCTTAACGCTGTGATTACTTCATTGTATCAGCAAAGAAAAACGCAGGCCTAATGTGGAAATTGAGAACATTTTCGATTAAGAGAACGAATTCGATTAAGCATACAATTTTGTACTTTTTATTTCTTGATTTTTGAAAATTTCTCCTTCGTTATGTAGCTGTAGGGGGGCATTGCCGATAATTCTGTTTACACAGACTCATGGCGCAAATTTGAGTCTGCGAATAATTTGTTTTCTCAAGTTCAATCGCATCTTTCTGCAAATAAAGGTTGCATCAAAGAATGTTTATTCTTCAGCCGTATGCGAGCATATTTATGTATTTA
>NW_023474777.1:0-3392 GCF_013731165.1 Rhagoletis pomonella
GTCGCAGCTGACGATTGGTAATATAGAATGAGCGGCTGGTGGGAAATTAATTCAATTAGTGCATTACATGAAGGTTACATCGTTTCTTAAATAACATGCTGGCAAATGAGCGTAAAACAAAGGAATACTCTGAATTAAGTTTAATTTTGACGCTTAAAAAAAGTATATGAGGAGAAAGAAGTTTCAAATTACAAATATTTTGGGTACGAAATGGCATGAAGTGCGTCAATTAGGATTTAGACGAAGAACCAGCAAACAGGTATTTTGGAAGGAAATGTGGTGTTAGAAAGACGTTTGTTGTCTACTAAAATGTTAAGATGAGCAATTGCTCGTATTTATAGAACCAGAACTGAGCTCCAATTGTATTTCAGGTATTTCTTAAAAAACCCATGTACTTAACTTTAATAATTATCTTTTAATGTTGAAAAGTCATCATCCAGACTCCTTTCAATAAGATGGCCACCACCAAACTTGGCGCAGTAGCGTAAAATATGAAAACAAAAATAAGCTGGGTAACAAATTCACTGCGAGATCATCACCAGTGTTGCCGTTTTAGTATTTTGTGGCTAGTTTTAGCCACCGCCTTATTTTTTGCCAGCAAAATTATTTTTCGGCACTAGCCACATTTTTGGCCACATCTCAAAATGATTTTAAATTTTAAACGAAGAAGTTTTTCCATTGTCAAAATCATTCAAACTTTTTCTTGTTCCATCATCCATCTGAATTATAAATAATTTAATCCTGAAAAAAGTGTGGCACCCCGTAGCAGTTTTGTAGCTCATTAAATTTTAATGGGTTAAAGTGCAAATTTCAAGACGCCAGAAAATCGCGTTGATTTTTAATATTTTTTTTTTTGTTTTTGCTGATGGCGCTACGCAATTTCTCCCACACAAACGTAGTCGTCGAGCACTGTACTTTATATGGAAAAAATGCACTGCATCGTTAGCCAATAAAGCTCATTTCGCTCACAGAAGTTATTAGGAATCTGACATCGTTCTCAGCTAAGATGAGCTTCCAATCTTCGTAGATAAATCCAAAATGGACTGTGGAATGGAATTTCGCATCTTCTCATAACAACTCTTATTAATGGAAGCTCACTGACATCCAAAATACTGCAGGGTTTTTTCAGACTAGATCTAATCAGCTGGAATGGTGGGAAAGTTAGCAAGAATGAATGTACATACAAGTGGACGGGTGTGCCAAAAAGGGGCTGCCTACAAGTCCAGCGATACTAAATTAAAACACAAAGACCCTGCAGGAATTCCTTATTTCAAAAGTTGCCAAGATCAGGGAAGCTAGTATTTTTATTTCAATATTCCGATCGTTCTTAATTTGGTGAGCAGAAGCCAAGAAGTGCCCTGTGGCACTGATAAATTCAGCGCCAATTTCTGAGTCCCATATACCGATTTCTGCACCAGCTCCACTCCACTGTAAATGTTCCGCACCCTCAATATTGTGCTTCGATTATCTGGGAAACCATTATTTACTATCTTAATGCAGGAGCTGTCTTCGTGCGCCAAAGTATCGGGGTGTGTGAGGACATGTGGGGATTGAATTTTGGTTAAATCTTCTGCTGGGCAACGCAGTCAGCCTAACCCTGTGCTCATCAAGTTATCTTTTGACTTCATTCTTAGAAACGTAAATCTACCAAAATTTATTTTAGCCAAGAGCAAAAAATTTTATAAATTTTAGTAAGAAAAGCTAATAAACGGCAGGACGTGTTTTGAACTAAATATGTATATTTTTGGAACTCTCTTGTGGTCTCAGCTGGCCCTCTTAGATACCTTCCGCCATTTCAGGCTCAAGGGAAGCATATCGTGCCCTAACCGCAAAAAAGACGTAAGCAACATTTTTCAAAAATTTTCTTTTTGATGCAGAAATATTTCTAGAGCATCTAGACATACTTCCGCATCATTAATCAAATTTTGAAAAAAATGTCGCTTACGTCTTTTTGGCGGTTTGGGCGCGATATTTTCCAAAAAGTTACTCCACATATTCACAAGGAAATTATGTACGATTTTAGTAGTTTTATACATATTTCTCATTTCTACAATATGCCTAATATCTATTTAGCTATGTTGGCCAATAAAGTTTAGAAAAAATATCTTTTTATCATAATTTTAAAAATTTATCAAAATCAGAAATTTTATTTAAAAAAAATTGTAATGTTTTAGAAAAAAACAGTTTTTTAAGAATTTTTTGGGAAACAATAATTTTTGCGAAACAACATAATTTAGGAAAAACAGCTTTACTGTGGTAAAAATATGTTTACCAACATAAAAATAAAATTTTTGCCATTAGAAAAAAAGATTCTTTGGTAAAAAAATATTTATGCAGTAAAAAACTATTAACTGGGGAAAACTTATTTTTAGGAATGAAAAATTTAAAAATAAATCATTTTTCAGTATACAAATTTTAGGATTATAACTAGTTCTGGGAAAGAATTTATTTTTTACGATTTTTTGGAAAGAAAACAATGTAGTTGGAAATCATTTTTTAGAAAATATTGTCTACAAAAATTGTAAAAAAAATTTAACCTTAAAAAAATGATTTTATGGCGAAAAAATTAATGAACATTTTTATAAAGAAATTATTTTCTACATCGATTACAATTCAAATCATGAGTTTTAATTATGGACTTATGGTCCTAAGAGGACTAATTTGGGAGTAGGTAAAGACAGAACGGAATAAATACTGGCTAGTACGCGCATTAAAAAGTTTAATATTAGATTATCAAAAATGCTAGGCCAGCTGTGACTTCAGGATAATGAAACGTTCGGGCACTACCTGGCCTAGTGCAAGACAAGTAAGTTCGTCTGGAATCAATCTACTCAGAACTAGGAATTCCTCTGTTTAGTTGCTTTTAAAATTATGCAATTACTGGATCATCTTAAAAAAACTTGTAACTATACTTAGTTTTGGCTACTTGAATTTCAATAGCTTTGGATATTTTGTGTATTCTCTAGCGAGAAATTTGAAAACTTTCTCCTTAGCTTAAAGGGCTGCGATTTCACAGCAAAAGTAGTGTATTAGGGATTCAAGAAAAGCTTAGCCGAATGCTTGTGCGCCATAATTTCATATTTTATCTTCCTCCCTTTTCTAAAAATTTAATATTCCATACGAGTTTAAGTATCAGCAGGTGTCTCTACTAAGAGCACATCAAACCACACTTTCACTAACATAAATACCCAAAAATAAACACTAATGCGAGTAAATATTTCGACAAAAGTGTTTTGATTTAAATTATTTATATTTTAAGTTTATGCAGCTCTAGCTGGCTGCAGGAACACTTGACTGCAAATCGTACAAAGCTATTCGTGCATGAATTTGCAATTAGAAGAGCGGAGGAAAACGACCCTCTCTCGTTTGTGAAGCCCTCCGGAATCTGAACT
>NW_023474778.1:0-3391 GCF_013731165.1 Rhagoletis pomonella
ATTTTATTTAACTAAAAAAGTAAATTATGACGAGCCAATATACATGAAATATATCTACTACGGAATTTTATTTTCCGGTACGATTTTTCACTTCATTTACTCCGATTTAGACTTGCCGTAGTTCTAACCCTGGATGTTACTATAAGATGCTGTTTCAGGCATAATAGATCTGGGATCATTGAATAAGGCTTTAAGATATGTAGGGTTTTTTGCAAAAAATTTGCAACATTATTTTTTGTCCCGTATTCGGCTCCCATAAATATGGTCACCGTAAGTATAGCGGTACAGACGAAAGCGCAACAACCGCATGTATAACTCAGGTTGGATTGTGGGCCCCACCAAAATGATGCGGTATGTATACGGTGACCATCCGTCCTGTATTATTTGGGACAGCCGTCTTTTTTCACCCATTGTCCTGGTAATTTATTTATTTTATACGGGACGCCAATTGTTATGTATTTATTTTAATGTCCTGTATTTGTCCCGTATTCGGTGTTTCGATGCCTTAACAGCTCATTAAATGGCATTCCTAGGAACTAGTTTTAAGTGATGTTGGTATATGATCCTAAATTTGTCCATAAACAGTTATTATCTTCTAATCTGAATGATCGTGATTCGAATCGAGGAATACATACAGTGACCAAAATAGAAATTAGGACTCGATATTTTAGTAAGTTTTGGCTATTTTTTTCTTAGTTTATTTAATGTTTATTATTTATTTTATGAAAATAGAGCTCCTTTCCTAACAAAAACCATATAATTCCGAATTTCCAACTTTGTGCAAAAAACTATAAAAATGAATCTGCAATGTTTTACCAAAATTTCAAACTTTTTAATTAGAATCTTTAGAAAAAAATCTGGTTTGCAGATTTGTAACTTACTAAAATTGAGGAAATGAAGTTCGAGTGAAAAGTGCTGCGCATTTGTTTCTCTTTCAAAAAAAAAAAAACATGGTCGAACATACTTACTTTATATAAAAAAATTCGTAACACCTTCAACAAAAAAAAAATGTTAAAAATTAATAGTCAGCCTTAGTAACTTAAAGTTGCACTTTATTATACTAAAATTTAACGATTTTTTTTTTTATTTTACGGGGTAAAAATCTCGAGAAATTTATCCTACAAATTTGTGATGTTACTAAAACGATAGTGTTTCAAGGCTAATACATCTAAGATCATTGAAGAAGGCTTTAAGATCTGTAAGCTGTTGTGGAAAAAATTTCCAAAATTATTTTTTGTCCCGTATTCGGCTCTCATAAATATGGTCACAGTAGGTATGTAGTAATGCGGTTCTTTTAAGTTCGATGCTGCAACAACGGACATAAGATCAAGGTGACGAATGTCAGCGAATGAAAGAGGCGTCGTTCAATTGCGAGGAAACGGCGATGAGTGATGTCAAAGGAGTTTCCAAGGCTACTGGGATTGTCCTTGAATGGCAAGCTCACAACTATGCGTCCAGTGGCATCTTGATGTGTTGTGGCTACGAAGTGATCTACACAAACGTGATATTCACCTTCATCGGTTAATGTAGTATTGGCTAGCAAATTCCAAGTTGAGGTATAGATTTCGTCATCAGGCTGGTAAGCAATGTGTGATGTGATACCGAGCTGGAGCGAAAGTTCAAAGACTGATGTGCGCGACTTGATAGTTGTAGTGGTTCGTGCCTTAAGATTAGTGAGTGAGTCACCAATACTGCGTATGCCGATGTGATGCCTTTCCCGACGTAGATGAAGCCTTTGAGCGAAGTCGTCGGTTAAAAAGTTCACTTGGGAACATGAATCGAGCAGCGCTCTTCCAAGTTTGTACGCACCTGTTGAGTCTCTGACTAGGACCGCAATCCGATGCCTCCATGTGTGAATGTGTAGCTGCCAGCTGGTTATATGTTTGAAGTAAGGTCGGGTAACTCTGTAAATTTTGGTGTGCTGACTCAGTAACTCCAACTCACTCTAATGAGTCAGCACAGTGAGCTGGCACAAGTGTGCTATCGCACAATTGCTATGTACATCGAAATTATTGATGATGTTAGTAATTGAAATCGATTTAGAAAAGGTTATCCTTAGCTTCTGTTCGTAGCTGGCCGGCAAAATTTTAGAAAGCTGATTTCAACTGGTGAGTTCATTTGCAAAATAATTCCCTACTTAGTTTTGCTTGAGAGTTGTCACATAAGAATCTGTTAAATGGGCTATGCATGTAAGCGGTTACCCAACGCATAGCACTTCACATGTAGAATTCTGTTTGGTTTTGATTTTTACGTAAAAAATGGTATAGCAGTGCAAGTATGCATAACTGGGCTATTCGCCTTGCTTCTTTTTAAATTTAGTGGTTGTATATTCAATTGATGGTTAGTCTAGTGATGCCATCTATTATGGTACTTTTTGGAAGATCGTACAGTATGAATGTGTGAGCACAGTTCTAAACAATGCAAGCCGCACCGAGCTATGCAGTGTCAGCACATCAACTGAGTTACCATATCGGCTCTTTAGCATACTGAGCTATACATTGTCAGCACATAAACTGAGTTACTGAGTTACACATTTTTTCAGAGGTGAGTCTGAGCGTGCGGCACAGTTCTAAGAGTCAGCACAGTAACTCAGCACAGTGCTGAGTTACCCACTACTAATGAGGGCCCTTCAGTGGTCTCTAAGTTCTACTAACGCAACCCTATGTATAATGGAATGGAGTTCATTAAAAATCTACTTTTAAGTATTTACCAAGTGGTCGCGTAGAGACGGGTATGATATCCTGTAGTAAAATTGTTACTTTGTACAAACTTTCTGGTATGCAGTCCCACATCTCGGAAACACATGTTAGAGCCAAAGACATTGCTTGATACATACTAGCACCAGCTTCGACGGCATTAACCAACATATCTACAATGCAATTAAGTACAGGATAAACAAAATGGATAATTGCCTCCAACCAAGGTGGACGTTTTTGATTCCAAACCTGAAAGTCAAACAATTTTTTGTTTATTTAGTTTATTAATGCCTATTTCCGAGGCAGGTTCAATTATGTATATACGTATGTATGTGTGTACAGTGTACATTGTACACATACCTGACGTTTGTCCAAACAATCACTCCAACCGGCGCAACTTTCTTCCAAAATTTTAATGAGACATGATTTAATATCGACAGCTTTCCCGACAGCCACCAACAAGTAGGTTAACGACAAGGCAATTTGATAATTGGACTGACCAATGGGATCTAGGCATGATTATATAAAAATATATTCATATTTCCACATTAGTTAATTGATATTTTCGTATATGCATTTTTACCTGCATGATTTTTGATTTTTTCAGATACATCTAGACATTCACCACGGCATAGAAATGCTTCACACTTTTTTCGCTGACTGTAATCGTCGAGAAATGAGCTATTATCGTTTTT
>NW_023474779.1:0-3391 GCF_013731165.1 Rhagoletis pomonella
TTTACCGATTTTGTTATCGATATTTATCGAATTTGTTATCGATATTTTATCAATTTGATTTCGAAATTTTTATCGGTATTGTTACCATTTTACTATCGATATTTTCGGGACTTTTTATTTAATGAACCATTTAAAATATTTAGGCAATCAAAAGCTTCTTAGGATTGCAGTAAAATTAATTTTGAATGGAGTACGATATGTTCACCTTTTATCGATGTAGTATATGTATAAAAAACGTGTGCAAGAAATCCTTCGAAAATTAATGAAATAAAGTAGGCTAAACTTTTGGAAAGAAATTCATAATCCGCCTTATCCTGAGTTTCGCCCGCCCATAGTAAATACATAGAAACCACAAGTGAAAAGTGAACCGGTTCAGAGAAAATTAAACTCATGATAAGGCTGAATATAAAGATAACTACAAAAAATAAAGCGGGAACGAAAAGTTTTATTTGTTTTTCAAACAAAATACTTAAAAAAAATCTACCAAAATGGACAAAAAAATATCTTTTTACCAACCCAAATTTTTGCATAAATTTTTGGTAATAATACCAAAATTGCAACCCTGAGTCTAAGCCACCCGTTGAAAATATGTTGTTACCAGCGTGGAATAGCGTTTTAGTAACGCTTTCGTTCTCCAGACGCCACTATTCAACTCCTATTTTATTTTATTTTTCTATGGACACTTTTTCCGGATATTTGCAATTTACCGTTATTCAACTTAAAAACAGAGTGCTTCCATTTAATGACGTATATGTTACGAACCACTTGAACAATATTAATACGAAATACGGAAGGCGAAAGCCAATGAAATTCTCCATAAACTGCGTATACATTTTCGATAGGCTTGCTAGTTTCTGAGAAATTAATTAATAACTCCAGATTTTTTGTTTTTTGATGAACATTTTTTAAAAATTCACACTTTAAGAATTAGAAAAAATAACGACTGTTTTGTTTTTTTTATACCCGAGCGCACTTGTGCACAAGGGTATTATAACTTTGTTCACATAACGGTTGTTTGTAACAGGCAAAACGAATCGAGATAGATATAGACAAATGTATACATAAATGATCAGAATGAAAAGAGAAATCGATTAAGCGGTGACTGTCTGTCCGTCCGTCCGTCCGTCTGTCTGTGCACACGATAACTCGAGTAAAAATTGAGATATCTTAACGAAACTTGTTACGTGGACTTCTTTTGGGCTAAATCGGACAATAACCACGCCTACCTCCCATATAACGGTAATTTTCAGAAATACGAAAACTGCGATATTTTAGTAACTATTAAAGATAATTCACTCAAAATTGATATTTACAATGAGTTTTAGACGAAAAATAAGAATATTATAGATTTTTGGAAAATGGGCGTAGCCACGCCCACTTATGGTTACATGTGTATATCTTGGTAACCGCTGTACCAATTTCTTCCAAACTTGGCAGAGTTGTTGGTCCTAGTACAGCATACCAAATGGCCGAAAATTTTTAAAATCGGACAATAACCACGCCCACATCCCATATAACGGTAATTTAGAAAAATACGAAATCCTCTATAAATCAGTAAATATTAAAGCTAATTTTTTCAAAATTGATGGGTGCAACAATTCTTAACAAAGAAATATGTTTGTGATAAAATTTTGAAAAATGGGCGTGGCACCGCCCACTTATGATCACATATATGTGTCTCGGTAACCGTTCTACCAATTAGTACCAAACTCGGTACGGTTATTGTGCTTGCCACATAAAAGCGAACCGTTGAAAATTATTGAAATCGGACTAAAATTACGGCCGTTTTTCATATAACCGGTAAATTTCAGAAATGCTTAAAATTTCAATATTTCGAAATTTAAGGACGCTAATTTACTTAAAATTTATACACCCCGGCTTATCATGTAGCGGCAGCTTTCGGAAAGGTGGAAAACATATATTTAATACTTGCGCCGGGTATTTAATGTTCGGCTCCGCCCGAACTTAGACTTTCTTACTTGTTTTTTTTTTTGTGAATTAATTTCTCAGAAACGTATCAGGTTTATCGAAAACTAATGTACACTTGTGGCTATCTTTCGTTTGTTTGTTTAATGTTTATATTTTTTTGTAAAAGTTTAGTACCTAACCAATGCCACACAAATCCAAATTTCAAACTTCGCTCAAAAGTTATGGAAATTCAGCAAATTTCAACATTTAGCATTTTCTTCCATACAAACGAATTTGTCGAGTATATTTTATAGGGAAGAAAATGCGTCAGCCAAAAAAATTATTTAAAATCAACGCGATTTTCTAGTGTCTGAAATTTGCACTTTAACCTACTAAAATTTAGTGGGCTACAAAACTGCATACCCAAGATTTTTCTTAAAATTCTGATTATAAAGTTTAAAATTTTCCGGTGCGAATGTTTTTTGAATTTTCGTACGCAGTTTGAAATGTGGATTTATGTTGCGCTGGTTAGGTAAGGTGCTAGACTTGTATAAAAAAATATAAGCAAAAGAAAACTAGTCAAAATTTCACTATCTTAATCAGCTGACCACAAGGGTATATACGGTTTATGGAAAATTTCATTGGCTTTCACTTGCCATATTCCGTAGTAATAGTGTTCAGTAGGTTCGTACGATATGTGTCGTTGAGTGGAACCGCCAATGGCATCTTCCTTGGGGCCCGACCCGGCTATCGATAACCTTGTATAGATACATACTTACATATAAATATGTGCAGGTTAGCAGCTTGGAGCTTATGTTTATAATTTTTTGAAGTGAAACTTCTTTAGGGGCGGTTGGTTGGTTGGGAGTAAATTGGCAAATTCAGCGGAAATTGCACACGGATCTGGTTGGGACGGAAATGATGCAATGGAAATGATTGGGGCTGAAACAAGTACTTCTTGTGTATATGCAACGGAAATGATGCAACAGAAATGATGCAACGGAAATGCTTGGGGCTGAAACAAGTGCTTATTATGTGTATGCATATGGTATCTATAAATTTAACAAAAATTTGCTAACAAAAGGTTAAAGAATAACACTTAGAAAAAGACAAATACAAGAATGAAAGTAAAGGTGACTACGTACATAAATGAAGAAAAGGACAAAGGCAAAGGTAAAAATAACAACAAAAACAAAGGTGCGTAAAGATAAAGGCAAAAATGAAGACCAAGGTAAATCTAAACACTTTACTTATATATATAAGAACAAATGTGAAGGGGAATATGTAGCTGAAAAAAATGTTGAACATAAAAGTAAAGACAAAGAGAAGGAAGAGGATGAGGATACCGATAAAAGCAAAGATGAAGTTAGGGGAAGAAAGATTAAAATAGAGGTAAAGGGTATAGAGGATTTTAGAGATTTTCGGGACTCTCGAGACCTACCGATAAAATAATCGTTATTTTTATCGATTTTGTTATCGATAT
>NW_023474780.1:0-3391 GCF_013731165.1 Rhagoletis pomonella
AATTGGTGAAAAGGTTCTTAATTGCCAATTAGGTGCCTGTTTGAACATAGTCTAAGGAAGCAGCGGTTGGTAACGGTGCCAGCAGCAAGACGGCGACAGAACGAAATAGCGCCAGTAAGAAGACGGAGACAGCTAGCAAAGCGACAGCAGCGAGGGACTACAGCTACAACATTGCCGGCGAAGCGGCACAGCAATCAACCATCCCAACAGAGGTGACTCCAGCAATAAGGCAAAAAACAAGAGCGCGTTGGCGCACAATAAGTCGTAGTTTTAGTTGTTTCTATTGTAATGTGTATTTCTTTTACTCTGAACCGTTTATGTATGCCTATTTAAATCTCATATAGCGGTGTATAAATTGCGCTGACAGTGGTGGCGAGATAAAAAATATACAATGGCGAGAAAAAACAGAAAGCGTTTTTAAATATCTCAATGGCTTTGTAAACCGACTAAGAAACAAAAACTAAACGCATTTAAATACAATAAGTAAGTTTGATACTTAAGTATATTAAACAAATATTTATTTAACCCTTTTTGTAATTGAAATTGTAAGACTGTAGACCGTGACCAAATCTTAGGACTGCCTGTGGACGGATTAAAGGTAAAGTTAGAAGGGTTGGGGCTAGCGACGGACGGACGGAAGGCTGCATTGCAGGATAGGTTGCTGGAGTACTATGGACTGAATGTTAGCGAAAGTGAGGACCCAGATGAACATGAGGTCGTAAATCGGCAGGGTCAGCCCAATTTCGAAAAATGGCTGGAAGACTTTGAGGAATGAACTTCAAATGTCCATTTACGCGAAGCAATTGCTGGAAGGTCCAGCTAAGTTATTCATGCGAAGCCAAGGCGGTATAAATAGTTGGTGTTCGCTTAAAACAGCGTTGCCTAGGGAGTTTATCGGCCATCGAAAATCGTTGCAAGCGCCCAGATGAAGGGTTCCGTGAATATTTATACGTGATAATGGAGATCGGCAAATCAGTAAATCTAGACGACTCCAGTACTACATTGAGAAATACAAAACTTCAGCACAAATAAGTGTAATCTGTATCAGGATAGGAATTTAGATGAGTTGAAAGAACAAATAAAAGTTTCGAATACAAATCTTGGGCAGCCATTGTCCTTAAACAAGGCTGGTCCAAGCTCGAATCCAGCGGCGAAGAAATGCTGTAATTGTTGTGATTCCGGATGCGTGCAAACCTTACATGCTTTAAATGCGGCCAGTTAGGACATCGCGCCGCACAACGCAAAGATGTAGATAAGTCGATGAAGTCTGAGAGGAGCCGTGTCAACATAATGTCCATTGCGAAGAAATGTGGCTTGATTTTTAAAGACCTAAATTTCAATGGACGTAACGTGTCCACACTTATAGATACGGGTTCTGACTTATGTTTGATGCGTTACGATACGCTCATGATGTAGAACCTTGATATTGAGTTGAGCAAGGAGAAGAGAAGACTGGTAGGGATCGGCAGGAGCGAACTCACCACTCAAAGTAAATATCATCATCGATGACGTCGAGTTAAACATCGAGTTCCACGTGGCCAGAGAACGAGACATAAGCTATGCTGTGGTAATCGGTAATAATGTGTTGAAGCAGGTAGATCTGGTAGTTACAGAAGAGGGTGCAGAATTCAGGAAGAAGGTCGGCGGAATGTTGCCGCAAGCGGTGGCCCAAGGGCCGGCGGAGGAAAACAAGCGCGTTAAGGCGGTTACGCGTTAAGTGGCGCGAATTCCCGCATGGGGGCGGTAAGGCACGAAGATGCGGCGCAGGTGCATAAAAGGGCGCGAGAGACATTGGCGGCAGTGCAGAGCGAAGACTCGGGGCGTTATACTGTGACATTTAGGCTACGTGATGACGGTGTAATGCATCGGACTACTGATAAAGCGAACGAAGAGTTCGAGCGCGTGCGCTCTGTTGTAGCTAAAGACCTGGGTGCGGAAGAAAATGGAAATCGTGTTGTCGAGGTGATCGGCGAATTTAAGGACTTATGCCTCGTGGCTGGTATAAAAGAAGCAGCAGAGATAGAGGTTGGGCTTACATATTTACGTAGCTCGGACGCAGACGCCATGTGAAGCCTGATAATAACATACAAACCTAGGAGCAACGTTTGGGCCCCTGTGGAAATTAAAATTCTTCTAAGCGATGACAGCCCTGTTTACGAAAGGCCAAGACGAATGTCCTACGTAGACCGGTGTGTGGTGGAAATAGCAGAGTGGCTCGAAGAAGGCATCATCCAGCCTAGCAGTTCAGATAAGCTACAGAGATAGAGGTTGACCTGACACATTTACGTAACTCGGACGCAGACACCGTGCGAAGCCTGCTAATAGCATACAAACCTAGGAGCAACGTTCGCGCCCCTGTGGAAATGAAAGTTCTTCTAAGCGATGACAGCCCTGTTTACGAAAGGCCAATACGTATGTCCTACGTAGACCGGTGTGTGGTGGAAATAGCAGAGTGGCTCGAGGAAGGCATCATCCAGCCTAGCAGTTCAGATTACGCATCACCCGTTGTGCTAGACTCCAAAAAAAGATAGAAGAAAACGTCTTTGCTGCGACTACCGACGACTAAACGAAAAGATTGCACGCGATCATTTCGCGATGCATATGATGGATGATGTAATCGAACAGCTGCAAGGGTTCACTGTTTTTACGACCCTCGACCTTATGAATGGCTTTTCCCCGTTCAAGGAAGTACACTGCATTCTTGCCCATAATGTACAATACGAGTTCCTGTATGTACAATTAGGGACAATTTTTCACACTACGTATCTCTGGAAGTGTTCATGGTAGAGTTCTGGAACTTGGTATGGAGATGTACGAAATAAATCGCATACTCTTGGAGAAAAATTGGAACTATTGGGACAGGGGGCGTGGCATCTTCCATACAAACCAAATTTTTCATATTGCATATCTCTGGAAGTGTTTATGGTATAGTTCTGGAACTTGGTACAGAGGTATACGCAATCAACTCTTGAGGAAAAAGTGGAACTATTGGAAAAGGGGGCGTGGCATCTTCCATACAAACCGAATTTTTTATACTGCCTATCTTTGGAAGTGTTCATGGTAGAGTTCTGGAACTTGGTATGGAGATATGCGAAATCAATCGCATACTCATGAAGAAAGAGGGCAGCTGTTGGAAAGGGGGGGCGTGGCAACTCCTATATAAATCGAATTGTTATACTGCATATCTCTGAAAGTATTCAGATAAGTATACAGTTGAAATCAAGCCCATACTCATGGAGAAATTTTGGGCTATTTGGAAAGGGGGCGTGTCTTTGAATATATTCTTTAATTCTTTTGTAGGTGTGTTGGTGAGTGAAATCCTCCTAAATGGTTGTACGGATTTTAACGAAACTTTTTGTGTGTTTGAGTGGGTCTCTGGATGGTTTAGTTT
>NW_023474781.1:0-3391 GCF_013731165.1 Rhagoletis pomonella
TATAAAAAATATCGATAAAAAAATCTCTAAAGATATCGATAACAAAGGCTATCAAAATATCCATTATTATATCGATAAGTTCCGAGAACCCCGAAAATCTCTAAAATCCCGAAATAGTTCCCAGATTGAGTCCTGTGTCTCTATCCATATCCTTTTCTTTATAATTGCCTTTAATTAAATCTTTATTCCTCCATCTTTATCTTTAGTTTTATCGGTATCCTCATCCTTATCTATTTCTTTATATTTATCTTTGTTTTTACCTTTACGTTTACCATTTTTTTCTACATATTGCTCTTCACCTTTTCCCTTATATAAGTGAAGTGTATAAATTTACCTTGATCTTCATTTTTGCCTTTTCTTTACGCATTTTTGTTTTCGTTTTTACCTTTGTCTCTATCATTTTCTTTATCTATGTACGTACCTCAACTTTCATTCTTGTATTGGTCTTTTTCTAAGTGTTATTCTTTAACCTTTTATTAGCAAAGGTGTGAGTGAATATACAGATGAAAAAAATAATGAATAAAATAAAATAAAAATAATAATGAATGAAGATAAAAATGATGAGGATTGTTATATACCGAAAAAAATATACCCATTTTTTTTTTTTTAAATAAAAAATAATTTAGGTAGTGCTCAAAGCACTCAAAGTTTTCCATGTATTTTAATCATCTTTTCGTAGAAATAGTGTAGAATTCTTGAAAATCAATAGTCTTCGATCGGAAAACTTAATAATAACAGTAATAATACTCAATTGTTTCGTTAACAATTTTTTCATGGTAACTATATTTTATAGGTCCTCCAAAGCTCTTAGAAAATGCCCAATAAAAAATCTTTAATCATGAAAAATGCTTAAATAAACAATTGGACATTAATACTGGAAGTCTCCTGAAGAGGACCACAGTTTTTCGGTCGGAAAATATTGATTTTCAAGAGTTTTTTACCATTTCTACGAAAAATTTTTTTTTCCCATATAAAATACATGGACAACTTTGAGCGCTTTGAGCACTCCTTAAATATTATTTGATTTCAAAATGAAATGTGTTTCGTATGACGGCGATGCCTAACCAAACGGTTGAACCGATTTCAATTCTGTAAAAAGAACATTTTTAGACCTTCTGAGTGGAAGGTTCTTTGATTTAAAAAAATTTGAAATTTTTTGTCGTTGTTGCCGAAATTTAATCGCTAGGTGGCGCTGGGGTCGGGATATTCATAAAAATTGCATTTACTTGCTGATTTGGCTCATATTTAGAAAACAATTTAGCCAATTTAAAAGAAATATTTGGACTTGAAACTTACACGATAGGTGGCCCTGTGGCCGAGACATCCCCAAAAAATATTTTACGCTAAGATACTACTACTACTATGAGCCAAATCAGCAAGTAAGTGCAATTTTTATGAATATCTCGACCACAGCGCCACCTAGCGATTAAATTTTTAGTCGAAATATTTCCCTTCAAGGTGCTGAAATATGTTCCAAATATGAACGAAATCGGTCCAGCCGTTTAGTTGTTTAGTAACATTCAATATCCAAAACTCTATGAAATTGTGAAATCGTGGCGTCTCAGCATTCTTCATTTTTCAGCAACAACAACAAAAAGTTTAAATTTTTGTTAAATCGAAAAACTTTCCACACAAAAGGTCCAAAAAGTGCTTTTTACAGAATTGAAATCGGTTCAGCAGTTTGGTCAGGCATCGCCGTCCTACGGAAAACATTTCATTTTTATAATAATAAGATAAAGATAATATGGACATTTTTTGTCAAAAGCAAATTTTGTCATAAGGAAATTGCCTTTTTTCTGCTAAATAAATAGAGTATTTTCGATCAAGAATGTCCATGATTTAGCTTTCCCTGATTCCCTATTAGCGTGGGCCGAAAATCCGCTTTTTTAGAATTTTAATTGGTAATAGCAAAAATATGGTTCTAAAAACAATCTGTGTGAAAGATGACAATTTTTGGTCAATATCTTAGGCTCGCGCAAGTCCATCAAAGTTCAAAGGGCTCAAAAAATATAAACTAATAAATACATTAATTAATATATTTTTTTAAATAAAATTGGAAGTATCTGCGAAAGTATTAGTCCTACATAATTTGGTATATGGACCTTTTTTGTAGAGAATCCAAGTAAGCTAAGAAAAAATTTGTTTAGCACTTGAACTTTGATGGACTTGGGCGACCCTAAGATACTGGCTAAAAATTGTTATCTTTCACACAGATTGTTTTTAGAGCATAATGAACTATAGTTTTGCTATTAACAATCAAATTCTACAAAAGCGGATTTTCGGCCCACGCTATTCCATATATATACATTTCGTGTGGCCTTTTTTTGCCTTCTTTGCCCTTTCTACACTCGGCCACTTTGAGGACATTTTTCCCAAAATCTGGAGCTGATGGAAACTTTATATATACCTACGGACTCGCAATCAACACAAAATATTATCAAAAATAGTTTTAGCATTTTCCGCACCAAACTTAGTGTTGCTCTGTGTAATTAGATGATTATGCGTGGCAGACTGTGCCAACCCCGAATGAAATTATTTATGTTAAAAATTAAATTGACTAAACCATATTAAAAAAATTGGTGACAACATGTTATGTTTCTATCAATGACTTTTTAAACAGCTTTGATCTGATATTTTACATTTTTTAAGTATTTTTTGTTATTTCTTGGGTTTTATAAGTAGCTTTTTTAATATTTTTTGTTTCGCTAACATTTCATAATTTATATTTTAACTCTTTCAATAAAATCCTCAGTATAAAAATTTATTAAAACCATTTCAAAAATATCTGAATGAAAGAGGTTTTTAATAGTTCGTTTGCAAATAAAATGTAAATACATACGTATGTGTTTCTTTATAATAAAGCTTTTTCAAACGCCTTTCTTTCGGCTCCCATTTCATAATATTCTTTTTCTTATTTGGCGCTGTAACCGCCTCAACGATTTTGACCGAGTTCAAGTCAAACCAAGTCCTTCTCCACCTGGTCTTTCCATAGCAGTGGGGGCCTCCCTCTTCCTCTGCTACCACCAGCGGATTCAGAGTTGAATACTTTCAGAGCTGGATCATCGGTGTCCATTCGAACGACATAGCCAAGCGAGCGGACACTATGTCCATATCGTTGTAAAGCTCATATACAGCTCATCGTTCCATCGTCTGCGGCACTCGCCGTCACCAACGCTTAAAGGCCCATAAAACTTCCGCAAAATCTTTCTCTCGAATACTCCAAAGGCCTCATCGCATGTTGTCATTGTCCATGCTTCTGCGCCTTATACCAGCACAAACATGATGAGTGACTGAGATAGTGTGGTTTTCGTACGTCGGGATAGGACTTTACTCCTGAATTGCCCACTCAGTCCAAAGTAGCACTTGTTGGCAAGAGTGATTCTACGTTGGA
>NW_023474782.1:0-3391 GCF_013731165.1 Rhagoletis pomonella
AGCGACAACTCGTTACTTTGAAAATGTGCCGGGACGATTTTGGCCGTATCTGAAAGGTTGAGATGAGGAGTTCGTCTCCCTTTTGACTCTGTCCGCGGCAGATTTTTGGATTTCGCCTCGAATGCGGAAAAATCAAACAAAACAGAAAAAAAGCGGCAAATGTGAATGTCGGTGATTATTTTGCACAAGTGATTGGAAAAATGTATTTCAATTTAGAAAATACATATATGGAGGTGCAAAATATAAAATATTCAGTGAATGTGTAAGATACTGACGTGCCTTATTGTGAAAGTGGCCTTATCAATAATAACAAGTAAGAAAGTCTAAGTTCGGGCGGGGCCGAAATTTAAATACCCGGCGCAAGTATTAAATATATGTTTCTTCACCTTTCCGAAACCTACCGCTAGATGGTAAGCCGGGGTGTATCAATTTTGAGTAAATTGGCGCCCTCAATTTCGAAATATTGAAGTTTCAAGTATTTCTGAAATTTACCGTTATATGAAAAGCGGCCGTAATTTTAGTCCGATTTCAATAATTTTCAACGCTTTGCTTTCATGTGGCAAGTACAATAACCACACCGAGTTTGGTACAAATTGGTAGAACGGTTACCGATATACATATATGTGATCATAAGTGGGCGGTGCCCCGCCCGTTTTCCAAAATTGTACCATAAAAGTATTTCTTGGTAAAGAACTTTTGCAAGCATCAATTTTGAATAAATTAGCTTCAATATTTACTGATTTATCGAAGATTTTATATTTCTCTAAATTACCGTTATATGGGATGTGGGCGTGGTTATTGTCCGATTTTAAAAATTTTCGGCCATTTGGTAAGCGGTGCGAAGGCCAACAACTGTGCCAAGTTTGGAAATTGGTGCAGCGGTTCCTAAGATATACACATGTAACCATAAGTGGGCGTGGCTACGCCCATTTTCCAAAAATGTATAATATTCTTATTTTTCGTCTAAAAATTATTGTAAATATCAATTTTGAGTGAATTATCTTTAGTAGTTACTAAAATATCGCAGTTTTCGTATTTCTGGAAATTACCGTTATATGGGAAGTGGGCGTGGTTACAGTCCGATTTCGCCCATTTTCAATACCAACCTACCTTGGATTAAGGGAAACCTACATACCAAATTTCGTTGAGATATCTCAATTTTTGCTCGAGTTATCGTGTACACGGACAGACGGACAGACGGACGGACATACAGACATGGCTTAATCGATTTCTTTTTTCATCCTGATCATTTATGTATACATTTGTCTATATCTATCTCGATTCGTTTTGGCTGTTACAAACAACCGTTATGTGAACAAAATTAATATACCCTTGTGCACAAGTGCGCTCGGGTATAAAAAGTGTTTGTAAGTGCCAAGTGTTTGTCAACAAGTGCCGATTGTTGGCGTCTGTGGATAAAAAGTGATCATTATATTAAACAAAACCAGTGTACTTTTATATAAAAATGCATTAGTTTAATAAGAAATCTATGCATTTAAATATGAGTGTACTTATGTTTGTTTTCATCTGGAAAGTTACATATTTAAAGTGTGCAAAAAAATGGTGTGTTGGGAGATTTGATGGATAAAGTGTGTATACGGCGGCTTTATTACAAAACCAATGTTTATTATATACAGATAGCATAAGTTTAATTTAAATCTATGCATTTATACATGAATATGCATACATTTTGTTATTATCGGGCAAGAATAAATGTTTTCCAATTTTTTTGTTCATATGCATGCAAAAAATAAACACAAAAATGTGAAACATGAGTTGTCTCCGTCTTTCTCACATCCTCCGCCAAAACAAACGCGTAAATGTGAAACATAAGTTGTCTCCGTCTCTCCTACGTCCTCCGCCATCTTTATCTTGACAAATTCTTAAATTCCTGACATATTTACGCGCATACATATGTACGTTTACAGTAGGCTACTCCTAACTTGAATATCTTTTAACTCTATTCTGCTTGTTACCGGATATTTTGTAACCAGCAAACTTTGTTACCAAACATTGTTACCACTTCTTGTAACTTCTTGTAAACGCAATTCTAGGTACCTTGGTAAAGTTTTAATTTATTCAGCATTCCATCTATGAAGTTTTGTAGAAATTTTGTTGTTGCATATTTCATGGGGCAATATTTTGTTACCTGCATATGAGATGGTAACAAATTTTACTGGTTACAATAGTGCGCAGAATGCGAAAAGGTTTTAAAAAAAAGAGAGGAGCTTTATTATCCGTTAAAAAAAATTTGATTAGCAACGCAGAATTGGTTAATGTACGATTTTGTGTTTAATCTTTTCATGATAGTAAACAATATTTGTGTTACCAACGCAGAATAGGTCTGTATGTATACTCTCACTTATACATACTTCAGCGCTTTGCAATTATCAATAATGCAAAAAAATTAAATTTTTTGAATTCGTTAACATGTTGCTCGTAGTATCTAGAGTCAACTGTAAACAAATCGTAAGCGATCGGTTTACAAAAATTTTAAAATTGATGACCGAAGCTGGTGACGGCAACCATGTAGCCAAATTACTTTTGTTGTAAAACCACTTATGTATGTGATTTCAGAAGTTTTGAGTTTACATCAAAATATCATGGGCCATTTGTGCAAAAAAATTTATGTTTATTTGTTTTTTATTAAAATAAAATCCTAAACCACTAACTAATAATTTAAAAGTTGGAAGGAGCACTGCGGTTTAGAAGTTTACATAAACAATGGCTTAGCTCGAGATAAGTTATTTTTGTAAACGTCCTCAGATTTTACTGCTGAGTTGCAACTTTTCATTTGACTGGCTGTGATTTCTTTAATTTTACATTTTAGAATTTTTGTGGCCCTCGCGCAGAAATTGCGCTTGTGGTCGATGAGTTTGCGGGGAGAAGTATGGTCATTGAATTTATGAATGAATGAGTTTGACCTTGAAGAATATGCGCATGCGTTTATGAATGAATTTGTTATTGTTGTATTTTAGTGGCATATGCGTATATGTACATATGTACGTATGTACGTATATTTGCATGGATGTAGAAACATACACATGTTAGGAGGAAAATCGCAAGAGTACATTTGTACAAATTGATGTAAATTATTTATTGATTATAAAAGTACATTTGGTTGATATAAAAAGGGTAATTTCATCCATAAATTACAACTTTACAACTTCCATCCTAAAGAGGAAGCTTATAAAGGTCTTGCATAGCGCATGTATTTAATTTACTTAAATTTGTTTAAAATTATAAAATAAAGTAAATCTATGCACATGCGCATACAAATTGTTAAATGCCGTCAGCAAATAAAAAAAAGAGCTGCGGCCATGTTTTTTTTCATTTCATTTGATTATTTCTATCATCGGTCACTTTTTCTTAAGGTTCTTTATCGCCGCGA
>NW_023474783.1:0-3390 GCF_013731165.1 Rhagoletis pomonella
ACTTCGTATATTTATTTTCAGTCATTCATACATGTATACTTACTTACGTGTGTACGTATGTTTGTACATACTACGAACATTAACAGTTTTTATAATATTTCATATCATACATACATGTATATTTACATTGCCATTGCATGGTGAGTGAAGTTACTTGGTATTCGGATAACTAAAGTAACAAAAAGCCAAGTTGGCAAATATGTATGTATGTGTACATACATACATATGTACTATGTACATAGCACACTATCCTACTGTATTTTTCATGCCGCAGATAAGTTTTCCCCTGAACTAAAACAGTTGGTGAACAATTTTTACAGAGGGCACTTATCCCGTGAAGTCCGACATCTGTTGTTTAGCATTTGCAGTATCGACTAATAATATATTTTTTTTTTTTTGCAAAAGTCTGAATATATTAAAGAACTAGATATTCAATTGATTAAAATTTCTAAGATTTGGTTACCTTAAAACTAGTAAAAATCATATAAAATTTGATCAAATGTCCTCAATAACACGGCATACCAAAATCAATAAAATTGCACGAACTTGTTAAGTGCCTCTGTGCAGATCGTAGGCCTAGTCAATTTAAAAAACTGTAAAAATGCTGGTGCTGCAGAGGAATGCCCACCCTAGGAGGTTAGGCGCCGGGGTTGGGAACCACTACGTAAAAACAATTTCCAATGAAAAAGAAAGCAATGGCTCGGATGAGAACCGTTCTTTTAATGGCGACCACGGCAACCGTTTACAGGATTACGATTTAAAAGCATGCAACTGGATTGTCCGTACCCTTAATGGGGAAGGTGCCTTTGCCCGGCTCTTAAGGACAGAAGCTGACATCACCACCACCATAAAAAATGTCAAAAATGCCGGGGGCATTGCGACGTCTTCTACAGATGCCACGTAAAGGAGCGCAACTCTCGACTCTGGCCAATTTCTTGTTGCAGCCAAGGTAGTAACCCCCAATGCGGGGAAAAAATATCTATTCGCCATTCGAACAGCAGTGGAATCTCATTTCCCGCTCATTACGTACCGACGCGGAGGAAGTAGCCGATACCGAGAAAATAACATGTACGATGAGGAATGTCTCGAAGCTGCAGGATAAAACGCAAAAACGCCCAAAAGTTTTACGCGACTTACGGAAGGTTCCAAGAAGGGCGAACTCCGCGGCATTGATTCAGTTAACTTTTCTTGTCGACATTGTTCAATTTTGGTCCAGTCCACCTCAACAAGTTGATTCTCTCGAATTCACCAAAATCGTACTCCGCAGTTCTGGACCAGTAGTAAATTTTACTAGATTAGGCTTTCCGTGCAGGATAATGTATACATATACCAATGTGCTTTGAAATAAGGATGCTTATTTGTATGCAAGGCAAGCAATGACGACATATAGAATTTTGCTAATTAACGCGGCACACAGCATCTTTGGAATGAAATTGGAACGAAATTGTAAACTGCGGTGAAAATTACTTTGACACGATAGAGTTGCGACAGGATGTAATTGTAGCGAGGTTGGTGTGCGTAGAAGGCAATTGGCCGGTCGTTTGCGGAGGCTGCGGCAATATTTGCCACATAAACGGAAATTAATGTGGAAATTGCGAGTTCTCTGGTGTATGCAACACTTGCCACCGCATGCACTCATTCAGGCAATGCGATGCAACGCAACATCTCTCCTTCCCAACGGTACATTGCTTAGCAGCAGGTGCTAATTTACGAATTGTGATTGTGGTTTTTATGATTGAACAACAACGCTCATAACAGACATATAGAATGGCCATGACTACTCTCTATAAGTTCAGATACTAAATGAAAATAACAGTATTCCCCGGATATTAACACGTCAAAAGTTGTTAGATTCTTGTATCAAAAACGAATCTTAAACGCATTGTGAAATGGCATTTATTGATTATTAAAAGGAAACTGTTTACAAAAAATAAAAAATATGATATTTATCTTAATATATGACCTGGTGTACGCAAGCGTTTTTTTTGTTCAGCAATCGCAGTTACCCACGACGTAAAAATGGAGAACGTGTCAGCTGACCCGAGCTATCTTATGGGATTTGCGTTGAGGTTGCTTCTCTCTCTCTCTAACAGCAGCAAATTTTATATATTTTTACGCTCTTCTACGGTACGCTACGTACACGTTCGTGGGGAAACGGCGCTCTAAATTTAACAATTGATGACGGAAATTCGTCCCCCCTCTCAGACAGTACCGCCCAAGAGGACAAAAATCGAAAAATCCTTGCTGCAATGTGAACGTGGTTGGTATTTTTGTAATGGTAATTTTTTCACTAAAAAGAATTGAACCGAAATATTCCTATAAAATATACACTTAGGTCTCTTTTTATGCGGTTTTTCAAACCATTACTTCGCAGTAGCGATTTTGCTTTTTTGAGAGTATTTGTTACTTTTTTTCAGTGTGTGAGAGACAATGCTTCTGATAATTAATTTGCCTTTGTATTCTTACATAATTCGTGTATTTATTGTGGTATTTTTTTTTTTTTTTTTTAAATACAGATACAATTTTATTGATTTCATTAATGTTCAGTTTTACATGGAACAATAAATGTTGAAGTGAAGAAATAAATCGTGTTTTGTTTGCTTAGTAATTCCTCACTGGATTTTTTTATACGGTTCTTTAGAATTTTTTACATGCAGTATCCGAATTTATGCGGTTTTTGAAAATGCTGGAACGCATCCCCTGCTTTTGTATGAAAGTAAAGAACTTCTTTATGCGGCTTTCTGAGGAATGCATGTGCCGCATAAAAAGAGACCTAAGTGTATAATATTCGCTACGAAGCCACTAAAGTCAACAAATTTTATACTAAGCATTTTAATTTGAGCATAGACTCTTCAGGAAAACAAATATAAAAAGTTCTTTATTTGAAATAAAATTTTAGTTTAAAGCTTTTTATTTCCATATGCATAAAAAATAAAATACTTTTAAACGGTTAAAGTGACATTTTCTTACAAATTTTCAATTTATAAAGCAGTTAAAGGGTTCTTTACGAATATGGGTGACGGTATATTGTAAAGAGCTAGGAGAATAAAAGTTTGGAACAAAATTAAACACAGGGTGTCCTTACAATATTCTAAAAAAAAACAAAGTTCTTTAAAAAAATTTTCAAAAAATGGTAACTTTTATTAGAAGGAATAAAAAATATGTTTCTCAAATCATGGTAATTTTTTACTCAATGTATTTTATTTTCATTTGGTGAGAAACTAGTTTTATTAAACTAGATTCGTTCCGTTTCCAAAATTATTGGAATTAAAAAAATCGTGAAATTTCCAAAATTACAAAATAGCTACGACAGATATTCTGCATGATGCTAATTTTTTTGAAATTCGTGATAAACTGTTGGAACTTATGTTGTATTTGATGCCAACGTCT
>NW_023474784.1:0-3390 GCF_013731165.1 Rhagoletis pomonella
TGAATCGAAATGTCTAAGTTGATATGATATGTACCTAAGTATGGAGAGTAAATTTTATAGGGATGTAATATGTTTCCATACACATCTGTAGTTACTGCGTATGCAAGTAAGCACGTCTACTTTTAGTTTACTTAAATAAATATATGTACATACATTTGTACTGAGAGAAATCAAGATTGCTTTTTAGTCAGTTTTGGTATCTGTTATTGCAGCGGAACAAGAATGATAGAATACAAGATTGCGCCGATCAGAGAGGATTTTTGAGAATAACTTTTGTGTGACGTCACACTGGTGCAATTGCGAGAGAGAAATGCCAAAACGTGAGCAAGAATGGAAGAAGAAGAAAAAATGTTGCAAGGAAAACGTAAACAAGTTGCACCAGTGTGACGTCATGCAAACAACGATTCTGTCAAATTCGTTAAGAGAGGAATAGCGGTCCGAGATCGGCGCAACCTTTGTATTCTCTCAATCGTGGCAGCGGAACTATTAAGGCCTGGCTAAATAAGCTAATCTTACAGTCATTGTCGTCAAACTCAACTAACGGTGGGCCCGGATCAGAGGGAAAGGGATGTTAGTTATGTAGGGTTTAGTGGGCACGTGAAGAGGTGATTGGAGTCGAGTTTGCATGGGTAGGAGTCGAGTCTGGATGGGTAGAAGTTGAGACGGCTACAATATCTATACCGTAATTGGGTTTGAGTCTCTCTCAGTAGTTGATGTTCGCTATCGTTCACGGGACGGGAGGTAGTAACTTCTTTCTCTTCTTCTTTATTGGCGCTGTAACCGACTAAGCGATTTTGCCCGAATCTAAAAGAGCACGCCACTCGTTTCTCTTCTGTGCTAACTAACGCCAATTGTAAATGCCAAGTGAAGCCAAGTCCTTCTCCACCTGGTATGTCCAATGCGGAGGAGGCCTTTCTCTTCCTCTGTTACCAGCATCGCGACTCGCGTTGAATACTTTAAGAGCTGTAGCATTTCTGCCCATTCGAACGACATGACCAAATCAGCAAAGCCGCTGTGATTTAATTCGTTGCACTATTTCCATGTCTTTGTAAATCTCATATATACAGCTCATGCGGTACTCGCCAGCCCCAATGCGTAAAGGCAAGCAAATCTTTCGCAAAATCTTTCTCTCAAATACTTCAAGAGCCATCTAATCGGATGTGGTCATCGTCCATGCTCCTGAAACATATACTGCCAGCGCGGGTAACTTATAGGGTGTTATTTTTGTAAATAAGAGGGGTAAAGTAAAGTAAAGTCCTCTACTTCTCAATTGCCTACTCAGTCCAAAGTAGAACATATTGGCAAGATTGACTCCCCGTTGGATTTCAATGCTGGTTTTATTATTAGAGTGAATGCTGTTTCCCAATTAATAGACGTTTATACTCTGATTGTTTGTGTGAAGACAGGAGATACTTCGATTTGTCCTTGTTCACCAGAAGACCCATTCGGTTTGCTTCTCTAACTAATATCGTTTGGTATCAAACGGCTCGAAGAGGTCCTTCCAAGAGGTCCTTCCTGAGCTGGTGATATTTATTGCTGAAGGTCATTTTACACAGCCATATTAGTTTCGTGTGGATATCAAATTCAGAAATTCCGACATAAAGAAAACTTCTTTTCGTGCTGTCGAAAGCGGCTTTGGAATCGACAAATGAATGGTGTGCATCGATCCTACTTATTATCTCCGGGTCTTTTCCAGGGTTTGGCATATTGTAAATGCCAGGTCTAAAGCCACATTGATAAGGTTCAAACAGTTCGTTGACGATAGGATTCAGTCTTTCACACAATACACTCGATAAGACCTTGTAACCGAGGCTGACCCCGCGGTAGTTGACGCGTATTGCGGAGTCGCCTTTCTTGTGGATTCGACTGAGCACACTTAAATTGCAGTCGTCGGGTATGCGTCGTCTGACCATATTCTGCATAACAGTTGATTCATGCACCTTACCAGTTCCTAACCACCGCACTTGAATAGTTCGGCTTTACGTTTTTCAGGCACATAATCGCAGTTCTTACCTCGTCCATAGTCAGGCGGTGGAACGTTGACTCTATCATCGTCAACTGAGGGCTCGGGTTCGTCTTCTCCACTACTTTCAGTGCCACTGTCTTCAATAGATTGGAAAAGTGTTCTGTGCATAATTTAAATAAGTACGTTCTGCACATCGGTAACTAGTCCACCATGGAGGAGCTCGCACTGGTCTTAAAAGCTTCCGAAAGTTGCCCAACTCTCTGATAAAATTTTCGGGCGCTATTCCTGTCGGCCAGCATTTCAAGCTCTTCGCACTCACGTATTTCGGCCTTTTCTCTTTTTATTGCGGCAAATACGCCTCGCTTCCGTCTTCAGTTCTAAGAAGATAGTGGTTCGAGTCGACTTTTGGCCATCGTAGTGTACGTACGTCTAAAACACTGGAACAAGCCTTCCGTTTATCCCAACATAGTCGATTTGGTTTCCTGTTTTTTCGATGTAGAAACAGCCATGTAGCTTGATGGATATTTTTGTTCTGGAACTCAGTACTACATATTAACATGTTTCTGGCCCTGCGAAGTCGATCATCCTCAGTCCGTTATTTTATGTGGTGCCAAATATCACTTTTTTGCCCACCTTGGCATTGAAATCACCAAATACGATTTTGATATCGTGCCGGGGGCAGCGCTCATATTTATGCTTTAAGCGCTCATAGAAGAGATCATTGGACGCCTCGTCATTCTCTTCCGTTGAGGCATAGGTGAGCGAGATGTTTAAGAATCTAGCTTTGATGAGAATTGAGGCTAGACGTTCGTCCACCGGGGTGAACCCTAGTACTAGCCGACGGAATCTCTCTCCAACCACAAATCCAACACCGAATTTGCGATCCCTTACGTGGCAACTTTAGTAGACGTCGCAAGGCTCCACGCTTACCTTGCCTTGCCCTGTTCATGGCGAAATTTCATATATCTACATACGTATATTTTTATGATATTTCGGTAAAAATTGGGGACTAGAATTTTTTTTAAAAAGAGAGTCAGGCAGTCGAATAACTCAATACAGTCATTATTCGTATAAATCTGCAGAGCATAGGGTATAGGTATGTATGTATATGTAGCTTTAAATATGCCTAAATCGTAAGTACTCTACTGCTCGTCGTACATAACAAAATAAATATTTATGTTTTATGTGAAGCAGAGTGACAAATACAAATAACACGCTGTGAACAAAAAACGACTTTACCGAAAAGAAAGGATATTATATACGAAAAGGGTAAATACATATTGTAAGTTTGAGAACTGACAGACACAGAACAACTTGAATATGCATGAAGGAGGAGAAATCACGGAACTATAGGACACTCCTTAAGAAGAAGAAGGCGAACCTCTGAAGGAACGTACACTCTTAGATACTTACATACATATGTA
>NW_023474785.1:0-3389 GCF_013731165.1 Rhagoletis pomonella
GATAACTGCTTAACAGTGCTGTTCTATTAAACAGCTAACTGCTAAACAGGGCTATTCTATTAAACAGCTAACTGCTAAACAGGACTGTTCTATTAAACAGATAACGGTTAAACTAGATACTACAATCAAACTCAATATGAAAAGTGATGAAATTAAAGGATTTCTAGAAAGGAATTTTAAATATATATTAGATCATCATAGAAACATTATACAAAATGGATGTATATTAACGGAACAGATGGAAAATGGGTCTTGGATAAAATCTATATATGGAAAACATTTTACGATCTGTCCTTGGAGTAATAATGATACTGAATCAGGACCTGATACATGTAATTGTTTTTTCATAGAAAGACAACATAAAAATGTTGTGAACTTAATAAATTTATATAACAACTATTATAATGAAGAAACCAAGGGAAATATTGATTTAAAAAATCTCATATGTGAGATTAATAAATTCAATAAAAAAATGTCAAAATAAAACAATAAAACACATATGTATGTATATACTATCATTATAAAATTTAACGTATTTGATATTTATTCGATCACTCTCCGCTGAGTAATGAAAACCAAATATCAAATTAATCTTTTTATATACTACATTTGTATTTTTTTATTTGTCATATGAATACGGCAAATCCATATTATAGTATTGAAAGTTAAGAAATTTCCAAATCCATATAATGTTTATAACTTTTAATATCAATGAATGTGACATCTGAGCGTAGTGTGATATCATCTCCAGTAACAATTTCAATTTCACCGTTACTTAAAATTTTCTCGAATGCAACCTGGCGATACACAAAACAAGAAATATTCAGTTTACGTTGAAGGAAATCACTATCATATGTACAGCGAATTCATAGCATAATATTATCTTCATATTGAAGCTGAAAATGTCTATAAAAGGGTTGAGAGCTCTCAATTATTCCCGAAATATTTTTCTCTTTTTTGTAATAGATCTTGCCTAAATGCTTCTATGGCTTCCTGTGTTGTGAAAAACTTTTTCGGATTAGATGTAGGCGCTTCTGATGTCGTTTCAGGAATAGATGTTTTATTTACACTGAACCAAAAATCCATCTCTAGATCAAAGAAAAACTTTCCTTACTTTAAAATGGAAAACTCTTCCTCATTATATTTATTTTTTTATTTTAATTGTTTATTAGTAAATGTGGTTTTTCCCGTACCACACGGGGTTTTTAATTTAAAATATTGATGGCCATAATATACTATAAGATATTTTTTTCCTGTCCAGTAGTACTCTACTTCAGGAAGAGGATTTTTAGGTATTTCATCACAAAACACCTGTAGGCCACGCGATTCCACATTTTCAGTAGATTTTACATTCCATAGGTTCTCCATTTGTATAAAATTCAGTCTATAAACGTATATAAAAAATAGAATAAAGGTATGTTCTGAAATTCGTTCGATTTGAAATCGATAAGATTTTGGAAAATATTTTTATGGATTTTTAATCATAAAACTCATAATTTGGTATTGATACCGGTGATATAACATCGCTGATGGTTCTATTATATATTTTTTTATATAAATAATATTCAATCTTTTCATCAGAAATAACGATCAATATTTAGCAAATCATATTAATTTCAAAATCGTTCGATTTACAGAACATGTCTGTATATGTATATATATTTTAAAATTAGAAAACATTTTTTCTATTATTATTAGATCTTTTTAGTAAAAGCTTACCTTCGTCCTTTGTTTAATTTATATATGTTTATATAGTTTACTTAAAAACTTAAGCAAAAATGGACCTTATTCACAGTAAATTTCTTTGATAAATATCTCAATAAAGAGATAAGTTTATATACTGCATTTTCATTTCTCTAATAAGCATAAGAATTCAAAAATTAGCTGGCTTTCAAAACTTCAATCACATTTAATAAATCAATGGCAATTTAAAAATAATTTAAAAATAACCAAACAAAAAATTCTATGCTATACATATGTATATATTTAATTTCTCTGATAAGCCCCAAGGTGTGGTGTGATTTTTAAAACACTAATATATTAGCATATTCATCTTTTTTATTAATATAAGAATAACCTTGATCTTGATTTCATCATCATTGTTTGTCTAATAAGTATATTAATGCCAAGTGGACGATAACGAGCTCACATAAATATATAAAAAAATGCTTAAATGCTAAAAAAATGCTTGACTTACTGAAAAAGTTGTTAAGTCCACTTTTTATGAAAACTCATATTTTTAGTTTCATCGAAATAATGCATGCAAGAAACATTAGATATTTACTCGACTTTCTTGCACATTGAGAAAATCTATGAAAATTAAGAACTTATGTGAATTAATAAACAGTTATTTATTGTATGAAAAATTATGACTTGTATGAGGTAATAAGACTATTACATGAAAATTTGGAACTTATATGAGTTAATAAAATTAGTACTTATATGAAAATTAATGAAAATTGTATAAGTTGATAAATTTAATACAAACTGTATTTTAAATGGGGTTTTGTATAATTATTAGTTGTATGAAAAATTGTATCAGAGTCGAAAATGTATGGGGAAAAAAGATGAAATTTCTAGATATGAGAATTCATCAAAAATAGTACATGTAAGAAACATTAGATATTTACTCGGCTTTTATATAGTTTATATTGAAAGTGATCACTTATAAAAATAATAAACTATATATACTATTCTATTAATCAGCTAACTGCTTAACAAGGCTGTTCTATTAAACTGATAACTGCTTAACAGTGCTGTTCTATTAAACAGCTAACTGCTAAACAGGGCTATTCTATTAAACAGCTAACTGCTAAACAGGACTGTTCTATTAAACAGATAACGGTTAAACTAGATACTACAATCAAACTCAATATGAAAAGTGATGAAATTAAAGGATTTCTAGAAAGGAATTTTAAATATATATTAGATCATCATAGAAACATTATACAAAATGGATGTATATTAACGGAACAGATGGAAAATGGGTCTTGGATAAAATCTATATATGGAAAACATTTTACGATCTGTCCTTGGAGTAATAATGATACTGAATCAGGACCTGATACATGTAATTGTTTTTTCATAGAAAGACAACATAAAAATGTTGTGAACTTAATAAATTTATATAACAACTATTATAATGAAGAAACCAAGGGAAATATTGATTTAAAAAATCTCATATGTGAGATTAATAAATTCAATAAAAAAATGTCAAAATAAAACAATAAAACACATATGTATGTATATACTATCATTATAAAATTTAACGTATTTGATATTTATTCGATCACTCTCCGCTGAGTAATGAAAACCAAATATCAAATTAATCTTTTTATATACTACATTTGTATTTTTTTATTTGTCATATGAATACGGCAAATCCATAT
>NW_023474786.1:0-3389 GCF_013731165.1 Rhagoletis pomonella
TGAGCAGTGGGGCCACTCTCATCATCCCAGACATCTGGAAGGTGGGGAGAGTGGTCCCACTGCTCAAACCGGGGAAACCTGCCAACAAAGGAGATTCGTATCGTCCGATTACACTCCTTTCCCCGGTAGCGAAGACACTCGAGGCCTTGCTACTCCCGTACTTCACAAACCACCTGACCCCAGCGAAGCATCAGCATGGTTTCCGTAAAGTGCACAGTACAACAACAGCACTTAACGCCATAAACACTCAGATAACTCGTGGCCTTAACCGTAACCGTCCCTGTGAGAGAACGATTCTAGTAGCGTTGGACTTGTCAAAGGCGTTTGACACCGTCTGCCATTCCACGCTACTAGAAGATATAGAGGCCTCCTCTCTCCCACAGAGGCTCAAACGGTGGTCGGAAAATTATCTCAGTGGTCGACATTCGTCGGTAATGTTTAGAGACAAAACGAGTAAGCAGCGAAAAATAAAACAGGGGGTTCCTCAGGGTGGTGTCCTTTCCCCGCTACTGTTTAACTTTTACATTTCAAAGCTTCTCAACCACCAGAGGGAGTCTCGATTGTCTCTTATGCCGACGATTGCTCGATCATGGCGACTGGGAATGGAATTGATGACCTGTGTTCGAAAGTAAACGGCTATCTCTCCGAACTTTCTCGCTTCTTCACTGCAAAGTGTCTAGCCCTCTCCCCTACGAAATCCTCCGCGACCCTGTTCACAACCTGGACGAAGGAGGTCAGGCTACCGCTGGGGATTCACGTCGATGACACACCAATTCCGACGGTGAATAACCCCAAAATACTCGGAGTAACATTCGACAGCCTGCTCTCCTTCTCTGCGCACTCAACCGCTATTGTCAATAAAGTACAGAGCCGCAACAAGGTCCTCAAGTCGCTAGCCGGCAGTACTTGGGGCAAAGACAAAGAAACGTTGCTGGCAACATACAAGGCAATAGGCCGGCCGGTTTTGAACTACGCAACGCCAGTGTGGTCGCCAGGGACTAGTAGGACGCAGTGGACGAAGCTACAGACTGTACAGAACACCGCACTCAGGACAGCGACAGGATGCCTCTTGATGTCGCCTGAACATCACCTGCACGGCGAGGCGCAAATGCTCCCTGTAAAGGAGCATAATATAATGCTCTGCAAGCAGTTCCTGATCGGGAGCCACAGAAGTGGCCACCCAAGCATACAGCTGCTTGCAGAGGAGCCCTCGCCTAGGCACGTCAGGAGGCATCTATATGAACTGACGGACGAAGTCCAGAGGTTCACTAAGCAACCTCTGGACCCGACAGCTTACAGACAGGCCCTGAACGGCATTCACAGGGACTCAGTCTCGAGTTATGTAGACTCTAGACCTGTGAATGCCGTTCTAGGCATACCACCCCCGGACATAGACGAGACGGAGCTTCATCTGCCTCGGGAGACACGCACAACACTCGCACAACTTCGCTCCGGCTACTGCAGCAGGTTGAACTCCTACTTGAGTAGGTTGAATGAGGATGTGCCGAATGAGTGTCCGGCATGCGGAGAGACCCCACATGACTCGAAACATCTCTTCGTATGCCCGGAAAACCCGACAACCCTAACGGCCTTGTCCCTGTGGACAAACCCCACAGAAGCTGCACGCTTCCTAGGGTTGCCGTTAGTGGAACTTGACGACAACGACTGAGATACCAACCGTCCTGGGCGGGGTTGTTGTAGCCGCTACAACAACAACAACATGCCCTCGATATAAATTACAGGCATTCCTCCTCTATCAATTCTGATAGAAAAGGAGGCCTGCTGGAGCTCCATACGGCTGCCCAATGTAATCAGCATGAAGAGTGGAGATCTTTGGGGTCACTTGGAGGTTCTCAAGCCTTTTCTGGATGATCCCGCTATCAAGCTCACAGAAATTATCCTTTGATAAGCCCTACAAGGTCAGAATTCCTGAAAGGGACTGCTGTAAAGCGATAATATCTATGATTGACAAAGGGTCCCACGTATGGTATACCGATGGATCAAAGATGGAAGACGGGAGTACTGGGGCAGGCGTGCTTGGACCAAGGTTCCAGACAAGTCTGCCAATGGGCTCATATCCAACCATATTCCAGCCGGAGATCTTCGCAATCGAAGTCTGTGTTCGAGAATGTCTTCGGAGAAGGACAAACGGGGGCAGAATAAATATTATGTCGGATAGCCAGGCAGCACTAGGGGCCTTAGACTCATTTAAAACGACATCAAGGCTTGTGGACAGTTGTAAAACTCTTCTGGATAGCCTAGGAGCCCATAATAGAGTTACGCTGTGGTGGGTCCCTGGGCATGAAGGGTTTGAAGGCAACGAAAGGGCTGACTATCTCGCAAAACGTGGGGCCCAAACGCGAATGCATGGTCCCGAGCCTTTCTGTGGTACATCTACAGGATACACTGCAGAACTACTTAGGAGTTGGGAGGAATCTCAGATTGCTGCCCACCGGCGTAAGTCAAAGGGAATGAGACAATCAAAGAAATTCATAACTCCTTCCAAGAGGAACTCAGAAAGACTCCGTGAACTCAGCCGGGAGGGTCTTAGGACTATTACAGGCTACCTGACAGGACACTGCAAGTTAAGGTACCATCTAAACAAAATGGGGCTTTCTGTAGAGACGGACTGCAGGTTTTGTGGGCTGCGGAGGAAACCTCGGAGCACATTCTGTGTGACTGCCCGCGTATCATGAATAGCAGACTGATGCACCTTGGGGAACGATTGTCTTCTCCATCCAAGATTTGGAACACGGCACCCTCCAATGTGCTTAATTTCTTGAATAGTGTAAGGTTGGAGTGACTACAATCAGGGTTTAGCACAATAGATCTTTTAGGTCGCAGCGCGAGTATACCCGACGTACTAATAATAATAATACCTTTGAGGTATAGTTTAGCCGTAAAAGGGGTGTAAAGAAAACATGATTGCCTATTTGTAAATAAGATAAGATACCAAACACCAAAAAACATATAGAAACATCATTATATTGCAATATATTCGGGGTCTTCATCAAAAGTGATTAACTGATTTAATTATCATTTTATCTCGTTTATGGGAAGTTTATCAATTTATATGAACGCCGCTATTATTTTATATTTCATTATATAAGATTAAGAATCTTGTTTATTTGGTTCGCTTTATGCCAAATGATGTTGTTATTGATGCCACATCAAGTGGTGAGATTGGGTGTGGTGAGTTGCGGTTTGGTAAAATTGGGTGTGGGAGTTACGGTGTTGTGAATTCAGGTGTGGTGGGCTTAAGAGGTGTGGTGAATTTCATCTTCATCTTCATCTTCATCTTCATCTTCATCTTCATCTTCATCTTCATCTTCATCTTCATCTTCATCTTCATCTTCATCTTCATCTTCATCTTCATCTTCATCTTCATC
>NW_023474787.1:0-980 GCF_013731165.1 Rhagoletis pomonella
ATGGTATCAGTGATCGGTCGGCAGCAGCAGTTGCTAGTGCAGTATTGCAAGACGTGGGTCTCATTACTTTGGAAAATGCAGGAAAAGTCATCGATCGAAGCAAAGTTCGAAGAGCTAGGAAACGAGTGCGGGATGAATTCCAAAATGAGCAGAATTTTTGTGAAATTAGTAGCGTCTACTTTGATGGTAGAAAGGACAAGACACTTGTCTTTGAAAAGCGAGGTCAACGTTTGCATAAAAAATTTACTACAGAGGAACACATTTCTCTAATAACGGAACCAGGCTCACTCTATTTAAGCCATCTAACTACGTCGCCTAATACTGGAAAGGTATAGCAGACTCAATACGTTGCTTTTTTACTGAGAAGGAACTGGATTTCAACAAATTGTTGGTTATTGGGTGCGACGGAACTGCTACAAACACTGGCTATAAAAGTGGAGTAATACGGTTAATGGAAATTAAGTTAGATAGGCCACTGCAATGGTGCATTTGTCTACTGCATGCGAATGAACTACCTCTTCGGCATTTGTTTAAGAAAATAGATGGAGCAACAAGCGGTCCTCAACTTTATACCGGGCCAATAGGAAAAGCGTTGGAAAATTGTCCCGATCTCCCTGTGATAGAGTTTTCTGCTATCCCGTCAAACATGCCCGTATTATTGAAGGAGATAGAGAGTAGTCTGAGTACAGATCAGAAATATTTATATCAAATATGTCAAGCAGTGAGTAGTGGCTCATGTTCTCGAGATTTGTCCAACAGAAATCCAGGAAAAATAGGACATTCACGGTGGTTAACAACGGCCAACAGAATCTTAAGATTATATGTAGCCACACCGAACCCTTCAGCTAACTTAATAAAAGTCACTGAATATATTGTGAAAGTTTATGCTCCTGTGTGGTTTTGGATAAAGAAAGAAAGTTCATTTAAACATGGTCCTGCCCATGTATATAAACTAATTGAGTTTTCTCGATGTTTGAGCT
>NW_023474787.1:1080-3389 GCF_013731165.1 Rhagoletis pomonella
AAAAATGAGAATGCACACTCAATTGATTCAATCATTACACAGCTCTGCTCTGTACGCTGTAGTATTAATACTTCTTTTTACATCTTTTTCTCATAGCGAAAGCAAAATTGATCTGATTCTGATTCCTTTCTTGATTTGAATAAGTTTAAGTATAATTGTCGAATATGTATTGAGAACGGAGAGCTTAACTCTTTATTTAGGCTGGCAACAATGCCACGCCACATCAGTCCGCCGATGAACAGCTGACACGCGAGACACTTACATAGATATCGCTAGCTTTACACGAAATTCACCACTTGTTATACAAACATATACTTTGTTAGCTTGAAAAAAACCAGCGAAAATGCGATTCGCAATTCTGCGAAATAAATTCCCAAGCTGCATTTACGACCGCAAAAATTAAGGCGCTATTCAATCAGTTGATTGCTGTTGCTCGGAAGATCAAGTTGATTTGAAGTTGTGCTTTTGAAATTATTTTTATCAATGTCCAAAAGAGACACGCGAAAAGAGACGAACTGTCCGATTTTTGAGTCGCCGGGTTTGATTAGTAAATCTGTGTTACCAACAACGGCGGATATATTCTATTTAGAAGAAATAAAGAAAAAATTAGGGGAAATGGCAAACAGCCTGCTATCTCTGAAGTATACGATGCAGTAGCGCGTGATGTTATAGGCGTGTGGACTACAGCTTCTTTGCCAATTGTTTCCTTTGAACGCGTGAAACAACTCTTAAAGAGCAGTTATGACAAGTACTTATATTTTTTACGCTATCCAAAATCCAAGCGAACTGATAGCTTTAAGGTGAAGTTACAAGAGTGGAAAAAAATGTGTCACAGAAATGTTTGATATTTGTAAATGCAAATGCATTGATTTAAGCTACTGTGGTTGTCCTCGTGAAGAGAAAGTACCTGCACTTGAAAGAGATTTTCTATATGATCAGAGACATGAGAGAAAAATGGCGATTGGTGGCTTGTACCCATTAGAGACTAACAAGCTTGAGAAATGAATTGCAAGGAAACGAAACACTAATCTAGCAATAGCCAACCAAGAGAAAAAAATTAAAGGGCGTACTCCCCTTACTTCACTGCTACGGGGGCAAAGGAACACATTGTCTCTTCCTACCTTAGCTACAGTTTGTGATCGCTATGGTATCAGTGATCGGTCGGCAGCAGCAGTTGCTAGTGCAGTATTGCAAGACGTGGGTCTCATTACTTTGGAAAATGCAGGAAAAGTCATCGATCGAAGCAAAGTTCGAAGAGCTAGGAAACGAGTGCGGGATGAATTCCAAAATCAGCAGAATTTTTGTGAAATTAGTAGCGTCTACTTTGATGGTAGAAAGGACAAGACACTTGTCTTTGAAAAGCGAGGTCAACGTTTGCATAAAAAGTTTACTACAGAGGAACACATTTCTCTAATAACGGAACCAGGCTCACTCTATTTAAGCCATCTAACTACGTCGCCTAATACTGGAAAAGGTATAGCAGACTCAATACGTTGCTTTTTTACTGAGAAGGAACTGGATTTCAACAAATTGTTGGTTATTGGGTGCGACGGAACTGCTACAAACACTGGCTATAAAAGTGGAGTAATACGGTTAATGGAAATTAAGTTAGATAGGCCACTGCAATGGTGCATTTGTCTACTGCATGCGAATGAACTACCTCTTCGGCATTTGTTTAAGAAAATAGATGGAGCAACAAGCGGGTCCCGATCTCCCTGTGATAGAGTTTTCTGCTATCCCGTCAAACATGCCCGTATTATTGAAGGAGATAGAGAGTAGTCTGAGTACAGATCAGAAATATTTATATCAAATATGTCAAGCAGTGAGTAGTGGCTCATGTTCTCGAAATTTGTCCAACAGAAATCCAGGAAAAATAGGACATTCACGGTGGTTAACAACGGCAAACAGAATCTTAAGATTATATGTAGCCACACCGAACCCTTCAGCTAACTTTATAAAAGTCACTGAATATATTGTGAAAGTTTATGCACCTGTGTGGTTTTGGATATAGAAAGAAAGTTCATTTAAACATGGTCCTGCCCATGTATATAAACTAATTGAGTTTTCTCGATGTTTGAGCTCTGATACTAAGAAGATTATTGACCCAGTCATTCAAAGAAATGCATTTTTTGCACATCCTGAAAACCTATTATTAGCAATGCTGTACGATAACCGGCTTCATATAAAATAATTGGCAATAAGACGAATAATAAAAGCAAGAAAAAGCCAAAAACCTGGGATAAGGCCATTTAAGGTTCCGAAGTTAAACTTTGAAGCCAATGACTACACTGACATGATTATATGGAATG
>NW_023474788.1:0-3389 GCF_013731165.1 Rhagoletis pomonella
AATTAGTAAGCAAATATTGTAACTAGAATATAAGCTTCATTTTAAATTGAATAAATAATTTAACTCAGTCTGATTCGAGAGCCCAAACCCACTTGTTGTCTTTTGGTTAATCGCGTAAAACTATTTGTTAAAAACGCCCGGACGCACGGATATTACTTGAATCGCGCAGTCGGTAGGATCCTTGTAAGTAAACCGAAATAAAGTAAATATCGTGAACAAGGATCCAGTGATTCGAACCGCGTTCGGAAAAAAAAATCGTTTAAAATATCCTGTACAAATAATTCCCAATTTAATCCTGCGAATCTGTAGCCAACGATAAGACGTTGACCAGACCCTCCAGGATATAACAAGAATAATTAATATAAATCATAAATTGAAAAAAAAACTAAAGTAAATACCACAAAAAGTGCAGTGAACGCTATTCAATGAATAAGCAGAAGCCACCAAAACGTGCAGTAAACGCCTTATAGTTAAAACAGTCCAGGATACATAATAACAACATAAAGTGCAGTGGTTTCCACCGAATATAGAACGGAAATCACCACTTACAGAAAACGTTCAAAGTGCTGTGCAAGTGAACACAAAGTAAATAAAGTGTTACACCAAAGCATTTAAATTCAACAGCACGATTTCTTCAAAGAGACAACAAATCTTAGACCAAAGGAGAATGGCTAACGAACAGATTCAAATACCCGCCGTAGACTTAGTGGAGGCGCTGGCAAGAAGAGAACAGCAGCTAGAACAAATGCGGCAAGCCTATCTAGAACTAAGGAGCAGAACGGAGGACAACAAGAGCAGCAGACATAGTCTTATGAAAACTGTGAACAGTTTACCTATTTTCACAGGAACGGGGGGAAATAACGGTCAACTCATTCTTCAGCAGCATAGAATACTTATTATCCACAATAAATAATAATGAACTACAGAAGGAGGTGGTTAGATCAATTTTCTACAGGACTATCCAAGGACAGGCGAAAAACGTAATAATAAACATCCCACAGCCGGACAATTGGCAGCTAATTAAGGAGACTTTAAAATTACGGTACCGACCAGACGTCGAGCCTCACCACTTGTATCGAAAGGTAGCCAACCTAAAGGTAAGCTCAGTTAACGAATTAATGATAGAAGTGCAAAATATTAAATATAAAGCGGACGAACTGACGGTTTACTATAGGGGTGACCACTACATCGGCTTAAGCAATATGGACAGTTTACTAGTAAATACAATAAAAGAGATGACACAAGGAGTATTACTAGACAAGATTTATGACGAAGGAAACTTGAACAATGTAATAAAAATAATGACGAGTAGAAGATTTGAGGATAGTTGCATTAGACCAGAGTATAGGAAGTTTAAAACAAAGGGGGACAATTCCACAGATAAATGGAATAATAAGTATCCCGATAGAGGTCAGAAATGCAACAACAATTTTGATAAGAATCAAAGCACGGGACCAGGTGCAAATAATCAAGGTAATCAAAATGATGCTAGATATAATGTGTCAGGGCAATATAAGCAGAATTTTAGCGGAAGATATAATAACAATAATAGACAGATGAATTCAGGTAATTTTCAACGACAACAAACGACTGGAAACCCTAAACAGAATTCCGGTCAATACCGTCAGAATCAACCTAGACAAAACCAGGTCGAACCAATAGAAATTGATAACGTAGAAACTGACCAAGACAGATCTCGAATCGCAGGACACCCTAGCAACAGTAGCAGCCAAAATCGCTTGCAATCGCCTAGGCAAAGCAATAGAGAATCTGAAGAATATAAAGAAGTAAATAACGCAATTTTTTTTATAAGGAAGCCTCGGACGGGTTACCGAGAATAGAAATAACTATTGACGAAAAAAAGTACATTGTTTTAGTGGATACAGGGGCGAACATAAGTTTAGTAGACGCTGAACTAAATGATTTTAGGAAAATACCCCTTAAAGATGAAATAATAATCAGCACAGTAAATAGTAAGGAGAAAATTACTCATGAAGTGCATACTAGAGCACCAAAGGAATTTAATTTACCTGATAATGCGTATATAAAATGGAAATCAACACCACTAAGAGGTAGAAAATACAATTTTATAATAGGTATTGACTTATTAAACCATTTGAACACCATGATAAATCTGGTGGATGGAAAAATAACTTTACATGAAAAAGGAACAAAACTTGTAAATAACCCTTTTAATTTTAAAGAAATTTGTGCGTTGGAAGCGACAAAAGATAAAATTAAAGGAATACAGTTAGAGCATTTAAATACAGAAGAGTATAAAGAAGTAGCCAAACTACTAAAAACATTTGAAAAACTATTATTTAAAGAGAGTGAAAAGTTAACGAGCACCACAGAAATTCAACATGAAATTAGGACCACTACGGACGAGCAAATAAACTCGAAATTATACAGATACCCACCACAACATGAAGAGGAAGTTCGTAGGCAAATTAAAGAGATGGAGGAGCAAGGTATTATAAGAAAAAGTAATTCCAGGTACTCCAGTCCCTTATTAGTAATCCCAAAGAAAATCGATAACTCCGGAAAAAGAAAGTACAGAATAGTAGTAGATTATAGAAAATTGAACGAGGTAACAATCGATGATAAATATCCGTTACCTAATATTGATTCAATATTAGATAAATTGGGACGTGCCCAATATTTCACGACACTAGACCTTGCTAAGGGATATCATCAAATTACAATTAAAGAGGAAGACAGGTGCAAAACTGCGTTCGTTACACCTCATGGTCTGTATGAATTTACAAGGATGCCATTTGGGTTAAAGAACGCACCTGCAACCTTCCAGCGTCTTATGAACGAAATTCTTCGAGATTTCATAAACAAGACGTGTGTTGTTTACTTAGATGACATTCTAATTTTCAGCACAACGTTGCAGGAACACATAAAGGCAATAAAAGATATTTTTAAGGTCCTAGAGAAAAAAAATTTAAAAATACAAGTGGACAAATGTAATTTTTTAAAGAGAGAAACTGAGTTAGGACACGTACTAACGAAGGAGGGTATGAAGCCTAACCCAGATAAAATAAAAGTTATAGAAGAGTTAGAACTACCTAGAACAGAAAAAAAAATAAAGAGTTTTTTGGGTATAACAGGGTACTACCGAAAATTTGTCAAAGATTACGCAAAATAGCACAACCAATTACGAAATATTTAAAAAAGGGAGTAAGAATCAACACTAAGGACCCTTCTTACATAGAAGCTTTTGTTAAGCTCAAACAATTAATTAGTTCACACCCAATTTTAAGATATCCAAATTTCGAAAAAGAATTTACATTAACAACTGATGCATCAAATTATGCAATTGGCGCTTTTATATCACAAGAAGGACACCCAATTTGCTATGCATCAAGAACGCTAAATAATCA
>NW_023474789.1:0-3388 GCF_013731165.1 Rhagoletis pomonella
TACGTTGTAAAATAGCTTTATCTTGCATTTCCAGTGCCTTCTTCTTTTAATTCCAAAAACTCCAACTCTTCTTCGCTTTTCTTAAAAAGGAGTATTTCGGATATTTTAAATTATATTACATAAAAAAGGGTTTATGAAGTATGAAAACGTGCATTTAAATAATTTTAAATCGATAAATCCTTTTTTCAAACTCTGCAATATATTTTTCTAGACGTAATTTAGTTTCAAAACTTAAAATAATTTGCGACAAATCAAAAACATTGACAAAAACATTTTTATTCTTTCCTTGTGGACACAAATTCAAGTTTTGCAAATGCTCCATCCATTAGCGCACACAAGGGGTGGGTTTTGGGGTTCAAACCCCCCCTAAAGCTAATAACCTCAAATACAATCTGTATCTTAAAGCTAAGAATCCAGCTCTCAAAGAAATTATAAGAAATATTTATTATAATTTCTGTTGCTTGAAAAAGCGCTTTGCTTTTGCTGTAAATTTTCATGAGGGAATAAATATACGAGCATTTTTTTTCTTGAGAGCTGCAAACTGATTTAAGAAATTTTGGTAGAAGAAAATTTCTTTTCCATTTCTCGTCCGTCGTTTTATATGAATTTTTCGTTTTTCTTGAGAGTTCAGTTAATTTTTTCGGAAAATCAGAGATCGAAAAAATGAACATAGAAGTGCAAAAATTCATGGAATCAATAAATTTATTTTTACTGACTCTTTTTTTAAAATTTTTTATTAGGTACTTTTGAAAGTTGAGCGCATCTTGAGTTTATATAACTTTTTATTAAGCAAGTAGTTTTTAAGGAAAGAACACAACCGACTTCAATTCTCATATTCAAATTTAGGGGTACCGTTAATTTCTTCATGATTCAATCATCGGATCTCTAAAACAAATTACGGGACGAACCTTGAGGTACTATCTTTCTAATAAAAAAAAAGGATTATTGAAAACGGTTCACGTGGTCCAAAGTTATGTATTCCGGCGAGATGATAACCTCCCTTTTTTTGAAGTCGGTTAAAAGCGTTTGAGTTCTGTTAATCTGTAAATAAAGTGCGGTTTATGAATTTTAAAACGTTTATTTATTTATTACATACTGTACATAAAACTTGCATAAATGTATATTACATAAAGAGGGTATTATCTGAAGCAAATTTTCAGTATTTTCCGGTGATATATCTTCAGAAATATAAAACCCCCCTAAAATATATTCCTGGGTGCGCCCCTGGTTCCATCATATCGGTAAAGAACATTAAATCAGAAAGCCAATTTTCATTCTCCTATTACGGGTAATGTTCCGATCTCAATTTGCGTATGTGTAAAAGGAATGAAATAAAAAAAAACAACACAATGACAAAGAATGTCCAGCAAAGAAATGTGTATTTTAATAATTAAAAATAGCCAAAATGTTTCTAAGCAAAGAGAAAGTAAAAAGAGCTGCACTTTGCTAAGCAAAGGGCCTTGTCTGGTATGTGTCGGAGTCATTACCTTCGAACTTATACATTGGCTTGGGTTCTGATTCATCAAACACTCTACCGGCGTCGTCATTTAAAAACGTGGATTAGTGATTCCTAAATACTATCTCAAATTTACTCTGAATGTACATACCAATTTCGTCTTTGAACTTACAAACACCAATTTCCTGCCCAACGTATTTCTGCTCCTCTTTTCTTATCTCTAAAAGGCGCCCCATCTATTTCCGTCAATTGTCCACCTCTTCCATAGCGGTGCGAAGTGAGAGGAAGATGGAATCCCGCTCGTTGGCCTGCTGTTGCGTAACGCATCATAGTTGATCACCGTCTCCCCGTTGTTGAAATTGCTGTTATCAAAGCTTTATTTGCCGAATCTTGGACGAAATATTATCCTTCCTTGCCAACTCTGGCTACTCAAGTCGCTAAGCACGATTTTAACATTGTGACAGGGGTCCTTGCAGGAACTTATATAATTATTCTCAGGGTCTGATAACACTTATACTCCGGGAGCAGTGGCACAAGACAGGGAGACAAGTAAAGTCGCTGAACATTTCATGCAGCCAGGCAGCGCTCATCGTATTTTATGTTGCCTGGCATTGGTCGAGTGCCTCCAGGAATTGATTAGAGAAACTTACCCTACCGAGCGACCGGACATTTTAGATGCATAACCGTAAATCGTCTTCCTTGTTTCATTTTTAAGATCGTCAGAGTACAGAGAAGCCAGTATCTGATTTTTTTTATTGTTTGCTTTTATTGGTGCTGATTTAAAGGTGGCATGGAGTGTGGTAGTGTTTTTTTTTTTAATTCACATTTATAGTGTAGCAAGCTGCTTACCCCAAGACCGATGGTGCTGATTTTGGTAGGCTCTTAAACTTAATACCGCACAGTAGTCGAAGCCGCAGCTTCTATTAAGCATTCTTATAGCAAATTTTATTTAGATATTGTGAAATACTTACTTGCACTTGCTGTTGATTAAATTTCTTAATGAACGATAAAAAAAACGTATTTTTATTTCGCAAATCCACATAAGTTGGTTGTACGACAAAAATGCGATAAAAGGTTTATTGCCTATCAACAACACCATTCTTTCCGATACAGCCATATCAATGCGTACATACATATGTATGTATGTACACATGTCGTTTAAAAGATTTTTCTGTTAATAAAACAGCATTCATATCAGCAATGACTTCCGCTTCAGACGATAAATAAATAAGTTATACAAAATAAGCGCGATTAAATATCGTTAATGGTGCGTCATTTTAATCAGAAATCGCTACACAATTTAAAATAAACTCTGGTAAATATCATTTATACAAAAATTCCCTCTACTCAACATCCGTTTAATACTTAAGTTAAGAAGGGAAAATGACTATCGAAATTTGATCGGGTTTCTAGTGTTTTAAAAAATGTATTTATATTACAGTTTAATGGCTGCCAATTTCTCCAAACACTGCAGAGTGGAATCTGATCGGAGGCGAGAGTAAAACTGACCAATGCGAGAATAGCAGTTTTTCAGCTCTGACTCGCGTTGAAACCGAGTACGAATATATCTACTATTCAGTCGGTTTTCATAACGGGTAGTTATTTAAGTGAACTAATGGGTATAGATGTTTTTATAAGCGGATTTTTTTCTCATCCTGATCTTTCTGTTGATTCTTGCATCCTCTTCGCGATACGAAATCTTGATCAGCGCCGATCGGAATCAAATTTACGATCAGCTCGGCTTTCAGCGTCCACTCTGCGGGTGATCTAAGCTTTATAGCCCATTTCCACCCAGAGCTTAACTGAAGTTATTCGCTCAGGTAAGTGCAAATAATGATCAGCAAAGTTTATTTCTTACTTTATGCTTTTTTGCTTTCCATTGATTGTACTTAATATGAGCAATCACCCCCTTGGAGTTGCAATCTCTTTTTT
>NW_023474790.1:0-3388 GCF_013731165.1 Rhagoletis pomonella
CAAATACTAATGCATGAAAATCCTAACCTCAAAAAAATCACCCGTTAGTTATCTAATTTAATGTAAATTTTAAACATTTTCAAGATAAAACATGAATTATATTTAAAACGTAAATGTTAATACAACTGTTTTATATATAATCCCAAACAGATGATATAAAATCCCCTCTACCAAAAAACTTAAATTGGGTAACGCCGGTTTGAATTTTTACAATTGAGCAATTGTCAAAAATCTTCCTTTTTATCAAAAAGTTATTTACCAGGGTGTCTTTGAACTAATGATTGGTACTGAGTTAAAGAATTCACACACATAAAAGATTGCAGCCTTTTCAATACTCATTCAGTGTTAAACCTTTTTTTGATTGGGCATTGGTTTTTTCAATCTTGCTATGAATATGTTGATGTGTGGATTCATAACTGCTTTGAGAGAATGGAAAATTCAAAAATTTTAAACCTCAATCCTAAGCGAAGAATAAGTAATGAAAACTGGATAGAAAAAAATTGTTGATTTAAAATTGAAAATGATTTCACACTTACACAGCTCTGGTATGTACATACATTTGTATTGTATGTTTTCTTGTTTTAAGAAACATTTTAATGATTTCATTTTGTTCAATTTTCATTTGTTTTGGCTTTTGATCTTTTGCCGCCCGTGATATTTTGTTAAATAAGGCAGATAAATTTTGAAACAGTTTATGTAGTTATTTGGCTGCATAAAAAATGTTAATGAGAAACGGAAGTGGCGCATTAATTTGTTGGTCATACAAAGAATTTTATGAAGAAAATGGAAACATTTAGTTATGTGCCGGCTGCTTGGGTGACCAGGTCACAAGAGAGTAGAGGGCAATACGGTAATGCACGTCTTAGGCTAGAAAGAAACGGCCTTGATCCTAAAATAGATCGAACTTAATCTGCATACTTAATTATCACATAGTAACAGTTTGCAACCTTTTATAGCAATAGATCTTGAAAAAGTATTTTAACATATGCTTGCTTCATTTAATTCTTATATACTTTCGATACCAATATTAAGGGTATGACCTTAATCTGGACATGGTAGCGACATCCATATATATATATGCGTACAGCATAGGAGGATTCTAGGTCTAATTCTAAGCAAATTTTACGAAGAAACCATGGGTCCAAAATCTGTTTGGAGTTTGCCAAATAGAGAAAATATTTTAATCGTTGCGCCCTCTGGTGGAAGTTTTCAGAAGAAGATAAGTGCAGAAATATATCCCTCCAAACCAAAAAAACCCCTTATCTATTTGTTTTTATAAAAAATTTAAGCGCTTCGTTACAACACTACAGAAAAGTGCTTAGAAACCTATTTTCGCGATTTGGCAAATCCCAATTGACTTAAAACCCATGGGCCACGGTTTCTTCGGCAAATCTGCTTATAATTACACATAGAGTCATTCAGTACTACACGTACGTAGTCGAAAAATCTCCCATAGAAATTGACCCGCCCTAATATACATTTTACTACCACCTTAAATTTATAATTCTGGAAATTTTCTGTGCCTAACCTTTTATATATTAAAGGCATAATGAGGCGTCTTCATTAAGGTCTTTTATATTTTATATTAGCCCAAAAACAAAATTCGCAAATTTTAGCTCTCTTTTGGGAAGTTGGGCTAGGTCCAGTTTTTCATCATTTATACGTATGGCATATCCAGGCCATCGATGAAGGACTTTGCTTTCCAATTACTTACCGAACGCGACGTAGCACCTGAGGACAATATATCCATGCTGGCTCCAAAGTATACAAATTCCAGCACTCCTTCAAAGTTCTAACTGCCAACAGTATTCTCTTTGTTTGTTGCCAGTAGGTACTTAGCTTTTTTCCTTTCATCGCCTTTTTTCCCCCTCTTCTCTAAACTTGGAAATGATGCGTTCCCGCTCTGGGATTGAGGACAACGATTCCGCAGCATTTCAGATTGACAGCTCGTATTACGCTTTCCAACATAAAACCAAAGTTACGTGCGGTCACAAACGGCGCGGTGAGCTCCTTCTCAATTAGCATGGAGCTCAAAATTTAGCTCAGCGTTAGTCAACATAGACGTACTGTTGCATTTAAGTCGGCAAAAAATTCGACGAATATCGATTTGCTTATCCTAAATCTGTTCCACCATTGAACACATTGTAAAAATGTGGTCAAGGGTGGAATTACCAGGTAGGAATCTAAACTGATAAGGCACAATCAGTTGGTTGATGAAGGCCTTCAGTCTTTCATGCAGTATCTCAATTGAACCTTGTAGGCCGTTTTTGTAGAGGTGAGGGACGTGACCTTCATCCGTCTAAACTTGTTTAGGTTCCATTTAATTCAATGCGGCACCTGTGGTGCCATTCAAAATCATTGCGAATTATTTCTTTCACATTCCAAATGAGCTCTGTAAGGAGATTTCCATTTTCGCCACCTCAGCCAGCAGCCTCGGTAATTAATTTTAAACTAGGTACTCGATTGCTGCCTTAGTTTTTGATAGCGTTTCCGCTTCTCGTGGTATCGCCCAGTTGAGGCTCACGTCGCATTTGGCTGCAGGGTGTTTTTTTATAGGACGAAGAAACTAAAAAGTAATAAATCAAGTAGGATCGAACGTACGTCAAGAAAACCCGAATCGTATCGCCCGCTTATCACAGCTTGATGAACTCGGTGTTTCGTTCTTTTTCATGAATACACCGGTCTGGCTTATGTATGTTTGAGTATCAATTAATTTGATGTTCATATGCCCCAGCGAAGTTGATCAAACTCTTCTCGATGTCGCAGATATTCTCGTGAAGGCTAAATTTTCCATCTGTTGGAAAATAATATTCCTTTTTCCTCATCCTGGCGAGTAATTCCGCAAATAAAATTTTAACATCATGGCGCGGACAGTGCTCAAGTTCTTCTCACAGGCGCTCAGAGAACCTGAGGCCTATGTATCCATAAGGCAAGCCCCGACTTCCAAGAAAAATGCTCGCTTGCAGTCGCACGAACGTAGGATGGTCATTACGCGACTCACAAATTCTAAGCAGGCTTGAGCATCGTAATATTATAAATTCCGTAATGAGTGCCCATCCCATTCAGCAAATTATAAATTTCTACGATTTGGCTATTTAACCATTATTCCTAAATAGTTTAAGAGACCGTTTGCTGCAAGAACTCATTACTCCCATTTTACTAGTAAACTTCAAAAACGTCAACGTTGATTTTTCCTGGTTCCATAACGATTTTAAACAAAATATTCATATGACACTTACTTATGCATGCTAAGCACGATTGCAGCGCAGGCGAACACGATGTGCAATCCTCGCAGTCAATAGCAAAACAAAGAAGCAGAAAATGAATACTACATAGGTACATACATATGTATGTTCTACGATGAGCTTAAATCTTACCACTCGCGGCA
>NW_023474791.1:0-757 GCF_013731165.1 Rhagoletis pomonella
ATAACAGGAGTTCACAATAGTAATAGTAATCATAATCATAATAATATTATCTGATGTTATTCAAAATTTCTTTACTCGCAATATACTTAGGCCAAACACATAGTGGAACGGCGAGCAAAGAGCATCGAGCAAAGCGTCGATTTCAAACGCATATGTTTCAATGGGAGAGCCATAAATCTAATCTTCTATCTATCTATCTATATTAATAAAAATGTTGTGTTCGTATATCACGGTCTTGACGACCTCGAGAATGGCTGAGCCGATTTGAATAATTTTTTGTTTGTATTGTTCGGTATAATACCAGAACCAATGATATCGCAAAAAATTGGAGGGCTGCCACCTATTTAAAAATTTTTAAACCCAAATCTATTGTTAAAATTAGTAAATTATTGCAGTATGGGTATCAAATTAAAGAGGTTTAAGAAAGATAGCTGCTGGAAATATTTTTGACCGGGGTTGCCACCTATTTGAGAATTTTAACTCAGTTAAGTTGATTAAGTAAATGAAATATTGGAATGTGGGTATCAAATTAAAGAGCGGTAGAAGGCTTACAGCCGAAAAATGTATGATTAGGGTTGCCACCTGTTTCAAAGTTTAACTAAATTACACTGATGAAATAAATTAAATATTACAATATTGGTATCAAATAAAAGAGGGTTAAGAAAGATAACTGCTAGAAATATTTTTGGAGAGTGTTGCCATCTATTAGTAAATTTTAACTCAGTCAAATTGATAAAATAAATAAAATATTGCCATG
>NW_023474791.1:767-3388 GCF_013731165.1 Rhagoletis pomonella
CAGTCAAATTGATAAAATAAATAAAATATTGCCATGTGGGTGTCAAAGTAAAGAGTTTTAAGAAGGCTTACAGTCGAAAATACTTTAAAGGAGGGTTGCCACCTGTTAAAAAATTTAGCGCAATTTAATTGATAAACTAAATGATATATTACAATATAGATTTTAAATTAAAGAGGTTTATTTGAAAATTTTAACTCAGTCAAATTGATAAAATAAATGAAATATTGCAATGTGGGTATTAAACTTTAGAGTTTTAAGAAAACTTACAGCCGTAAATATTGTTGATGAGGTTTGTTACCTGTTTGAAAATTTAACTAAATTTAATCGATAAAATAAATGACTTATTTCAATATAGGTATCAAATTAAAGAGGTTTAAAAAAGATGACTGCTGGAAATATTTTTGAGGAGGGTTGCAACCTACATATTTGAACATTTTAACTCAGTTAAATGGATAAAATAAATGAAATATTGCAATGTGGGTATTAAACTTTAGAGTTTTAAGAAAGCTTACATCCGAATATATTTTTGAGGAGGGTTGTTACCTGTTGAAAATTTAACTAAATTTAATCGATAAAATAAATGACTTATTACAATATAGGAATCAAATTAAAGAGGTCTAAAAAACATGACTGCTGGAAATATTTTTGAGGGGGGCTGCAACCTATTTCAAAATTGTAACTCAGGTAAATTGATTAAATAAACGAAATATTGCAATGTGGGTATCAAACTAAATAGTTTTAAGAAGACTTACAGTCGAAAATATGTTTGAGGAGGTTTGCCACCTGTTTGAAAATTTAACTCAATTAAATTTATGAAATAAATGAAATATGGGTACCAAACGAAATGTATTTGAGAACTCTTGATTTGCAAATATTCTAAATAGGATTATGCAATATGTAAAATAAACTGAAAATATTGAAATTAAATGAAGTAACTGGTTCGAAACGGAAAGTGATTGGGAAAGCTGAACTAGAGAATTTTTTTTAATGTTCCACGTATCCAAATCCGGACAGTTTGAAAAAAGAGAATTTACGATATCTTATCAAACGAAGTGATAAGTTGGTATACAAATTACGCAATGGAAAAAAATTTATAAAAAGTTACGGATACAAATGAAGAAATGATAAAAAGCGTAACGAAAACATAAAAATATCCCGTGAAATGAAATAATGAAAACTTAAAATTGTTGTCACCATTCCCTTACATTATAAAACAGTTAAACTTGAATCATAAACAATTTCGTTCGGTCGCCATAGCGCCATAGGTCAAAACATAGTGGAGCGGCGAGCGAAGCGAAGAGCTTTCATCGAGCAAAGCTTCAATTAAAAAAGTGTGTGTACGCTTTGCTCTTCACTATACGCTCTCCCCATATACATATGTAATACTTCTATATTGGCAGTACCTTGACAGTACATCCGCCAACATTAGAGTGCAGATATATAATGATAGAACAAGAAAACCAACCAACCAATGTACTCAGAATTAGGGTTCGAACGATACTATCGATATTGAGTAATTATCGATGCTGGAGGTATAAAAATGAGTACTTTAATACTCGATACCTTATTTGGTGATTTTACTTGATACTTTGCAAAGTACTCGTAGTATCGAATACTTATTAAAAATACACACTTTTTAAATTTTTTCTTCCATTGGCAACCCAATTTTCTTTGCTTATATGGATTACTATCTTTAAATTTTGTCCATCACTTAAAAAAAACTGAAATTGCGTGTAGTCTGTTGGAAAACATAGACCAAATAAGTTAAAGTTTAATGGCCTTATTCATAACAAAATAAACTAGGTTTAAGAAGCTTAATAAAATGATATTTTCATACATTTTCCAGTTTATAAGCCTTTTTTATTTTTTATGAATAAGGCCATAAAACTTTACGCAAAGTTCACGAAAATGCAGAAATTTTAGAAACTTTTTGGGTATGCAGTTTTGTAACCTATTCAAATTTACGTGTAATTTACGTGAAATTTCGAGCCCTACTCAGAATGACATTTGAAAAGAATAAAAAATCAGGAGCGGTGCAGTAACCGTCAATATTATTGAAAATTAAATTTTAATTAAAGCCAAAAAAAAATTGTGTTTAAATTTTGAACAAAAAAGTAAGGAAAAAGGAATCGTGTTGCACGAGTCAGCATGTTATACTATTTACTTAAAAATGAGCCGTATCAGGGAAAACGGGCCGCCGGTTACCACAAAGCTCGCCCCAATCACGTTCAGGGGAAAATTTTTGGTTATTTTATTGTTCTATTTTTTTAATATTTGTAATTTAAACCGCTCCTGGAGTGACTTGACGGTGGTTTGTTTGTAATAGTTCACAAATATATATTTATACTAACACAAGCAAACATTTATTTGATAGGCTGACTCCCTTTGATTGCGGAATAAAAACACATTGTGAAGATACGTTACTATCAATATAGAAGTATTAGATTTATGGCTCTCCCATTGAAACATATGCGTTTGAAATCGACGCTTTGCTCGATGCTCTTTACTAGCCGTTCCACTATGTTTTTGGCCTAAGTATATTGCGAGTAAAGAAATTTTGAATAACATCAGATGATATTATTATGATTATGATTACTATTACTATTGTGAACTCCTGTTAT
>NW_023474792.1:0-198 GCF_013731165.1 Rhagoletis pomonella
AAAAACGCCCTATCTCAGCTGCCGATTCAAAAACGCCGTATATCAGCACACTTCCAATACATTTTGTATTTGTATTTGGTTTATTAAGTAAAGGCAGCTTTAGCCCCTTATTTAGTCCCAGAATACAGTGATACGAGGAGAAATGAATTGTTTTTTATAAAGATAAGAAATGCACATCTACTACGAAAACTTGATTTT
>NW_023474792.1:208-3387 GCF_013731165.1 Rhagoletis pomonella
ACAATGTCACCATAGAATCACGTTTTTATTATAAAATTACCTTGAAAAGGGCACCAAAGAACGAAACAAGCGCTAAACTAAAAAATTTCCGCGTTTTAATTCCCTAAACCCACTTAATTTATTGCGAAAGGCACAAAGTTGGCAGTTATAGCGATGTCAAATTTGCTCATATACAAGCAGTGATCGGACTTCTACCACATTGTGGTAGATCTGTCACTTTTTTGAGCATCGACCTCATCTACCACTCAAGGTCTGAAATCTACCACATATTAGCATTTTTGAGTAGTTTTATTTTTGCTTGACATAATTTTCTTAATTTTACACGATATGGTAACAAGAATAATATAATACAAGATTCCGCATTCACGGCGACGATGAAATTTCTCAAGTAAAAGTAAACGAATAAATTTTCTCAGTAATCAATTCTTCGACAGGAAACGCCGTTTCATTGTGTTAAATTGCACAATATATCATTTGTAAAAAGAATTAATAGCGAAAATGTTAAAAACCGGCGATTTTTGTGAAAGTATTAGCAAATTTAAATGCATCTAAGGTTTCTGAGGCGTTGTTTACTTTTAATTGAGAATTGTCAAAATCGGCAAAACCCAATTAGCTGTTTCTGGAACGTGCCACATTTATTCGCTACTTCGTGATGTGATAAAAACAAAAGCTGGCAGCGCTCCGCAAGGTTGCAGAAATCTCCTAAAATATGTTCGAAAAATATCTTAATATGGAAGGAACTACTTTACACTGTGAAGGAAAAAAATTTCCAAAACTCTACGCAATTTTTAGCAACTTCAATCTTGCACTTTATTATGCTAGAATTAAATTTTTTTAGAGTCTAATTAAAAAGTTTGCCATTTAGGTGAAACCTTGCAGATTTTTTTTTAATTTTTGTACAAAGTTTGATCCAAACCCAGAGATCTACCACACTTTTTTGAGGTCTACCACATTTTTTCCCAGATTCTACCACACAGAATATTTGAGGTCCGATCACTGTATACAAGCATGGGCCATGAATGATAGAATACAAGATTTCGCCGTCCTGGCCGTTGACATTTGTGTACCACAAGTAAACAAAGAATAGAGACAAAAGTAGAACGAGTTGAAACTGTCAAAACAGTACACCTTACAGCGAAAAACGTGTTTTAATTTTGATCAATGCGAAAATATTGCATTTTTCATCTAATCTATTGGAGAATAGTGAACGATTTAGTGCACTCCATGCTTTGCAATTAAGGCTGCTGCAGCAAACGTTTTAGTGTACTCCATTGGTTTGCAATTAAGGCTGGTGCAGCAAACTGCGCCAGCATCTGAGTGGGATTGATTAGTTAACTTGCTAAAGGAGGCTGCTTGGAGCAGAAGCGCTATGATTGTGATAAAATGCTGTCAATATAATAATAAAAAAACATTTCGGGAACGGCTTTGCCGCGCACTTTATACACAAAATGCAGCGATTCGTCTCAGCGCTACACTTGCATCTACGCATAATGAGATGGGGCACCATGGTGCTCTTCATGGAAGGACAACAGCGCATGCATATGAAGCTGGTATCCAAATTTAATGGCTTATCTTGCCCGCAGAATTCCACCCACTTTCTCGCCACGGCATCGTTGCGAGGTAAGGAAAAAAGCTGCATTTCGAGGCACTACCTTCACGGCTGTCGCTTTAATACACGGCACTTCATTTTATCAGTTTTTACACACTCTTCAACTGAAAAATCACTAACAAATGGCAAATTAACACGATTTAAACTGATTTTTCACTAATAATTCAACTTTCTCTATGCCACTGATTTGTAAACAAAAGTTTATTTACGAGTTACCACAACTGTCAAAATCGGCAAAACCAAAGTAGCGCTACCTCTGACGGCGCCACCTTTGTTTCGCTACACCGTGAGCATGGGCAGAGAGTGAGCGCCTGCTTAAAAAGCGTAAGCATTACATGCGTATACATGCGAGAGCGTAACAAAGTGAACGAAAATCATTCAAACCCTGTAGTTCTGCTGGAGTTTTGTTGGTGACTGGTGCTGGTGATTCCATGCATCACCGATTGTTAGGCAATTCGCTAGCGACAGGTTATGCGACGCTCGTATTGAAAATATCACATACTAGCGATTTTGTGCATTACTGGTCATTAGGCAATGCGCTAGCGATTAGTAATCGTCACTTGTGCACCAGGTAATCGCTAGCGAAAGGACAAACCACGCGCACCGCTCGGTACGCTTCAATGACATTGCCATGTTAAATTCGTTAGGCAAAGGAATTGGTATCGCTAATGTCGGATGGCCAGTACTCACTACTGACGGGTCAGCGGAATCGTTAGTGGTACCCAGACGGGTACTAGTCACAAAATTTGCGATAAACGGAAACGGAACGTTTGAAATTATAGGTGGAAAATTGGTATGGAAATGAAATACGACCGTTTTTATGCCGTGTGCATGTGTCATATCTACATAGGCATGTACATACTCATGCACGTTGCACCAACTAGATTAAAAATTTTATTTTTCTTACTTTCGTAATTATATTTCGCTGAGATTGGAAAAGAATTGTGTGTGTGAGTTTAACTTCAAAACCAAATTGCTTACAAACGTCATACATGCTCGAAACCAATAACACGGTGCTACAAAAAAATCACGAAATATACACGAAAAAAAAATTAATGTAGGTTGTAGGTAGGATCAACTACAACATGAAAATAGGTTTAATATAGTTCCTGAAACATCCTTTTTTATTTTATTTAAAACAACCGTTATTTTCATACTATGCACTTATCTAGTAACAGCTTGACTAGATATTTTTCATCCGATTTTGAAAATCAAACATGGTTTGAAAAAAGAAATTTACGTATATTCCTTTAAAATGATGGCTAACAATATATCGACTGCTGAGTGGAAGATCGACCTATCTGGGCAGCCAGTTCGAAAACGCCCTATCTCAAAAAACTTTTCAAGAACGCCCTATTTCAGAATTCGTTTCAAAAACGCCCTATCTCAGCTGCCGATTCAAAAACGCCGTATATCAGCACACTTCCAATACATTTTGTATTTGTATTTGGTTTATTAAGTAAAGGCAGCTTTAGCCCCTTATTTAGTCCCAGAATACAGTGATACGAGGAGAAATGAATTGTTTTTTATAAAGATAAGAAATGCACATCTACTACGAAAACTTGATTTT
>NW_023474793.1:0-3387 GCF_013731165.1 Rhagoletis pomonella
TTTGCGTATATTTAACTAAGCGGCGCTCCGCTTCGACCAGCTCCAACCCGCTTAGAGGACCATGGCGTTTTTCGACGAGACGCTTAGTTGCTCGAATGTTACTAACGAATCGTAAGCAGAATGAAATGACGCGACGTAGCTTTAAATACGACGAATATTTTGTAATGACGGGCCAGTAATCGTTTGAATTTGAAACGTTTGCTGCAACTTTGTTTCGAACGCCAATGTCGGTTGCGTGTTGATTTGTCGACTCTTTCTTCCAAAACTGGTCTGTACCTTTCAAAAATTCAGGACCGTTCCACCAAAGTTTGTGACAAAGGAGATCAGACGGCGATATACCCCTGGACGCGCAGTCAGCTGGGTTCAATTCAGACCTTACATGATGCCAACTATTCGGCGGCAAAACGTCTTGGGTTTCGGCAACGCGGTTAGCTACAAAGGTTATCCATTTGCTAGGATGTGCTTGTAGCCAGGCTAAGGTGATGGTTGAATCCGTCCAAGCATATAGCGGGTAGCGAAGATTACCCCAACTGTGCAGCACGTTTCGGACCAACTTCGAGGCTAGATGTGCAGCGCAAAGTTCAAGGCGGGGTAGAGTCGTGGGTTTAAGCGGTGCCACCTTAGTTTTCGATGAAATGAGGCTTACAGCAACAGTACCGTCGGGTTGCAAAGTGCGGGCGTATACCACAGCGGCGTAAGCTCGTTCGGAAGCGTCAGCAAACACGTGCAGCTCCGTGAATGAGCCGGCCATTCCGGATCCAATCCAGCGATCGACCTTCAACTCCTTCAAGTTCTGTAGCTCTACTCGATGATCTCGCCAAGCCTTTTCGATTGTGGGTGGTACTGGGTCGTCCCACCCAACTGCAGAACGCCAAACGTCCTGAAACCACATTTTACCCTTTATTGTGACCGGAGCGAGTAAACCCAGCGGGTCAAAGAGCGTACTAGCGTCGGCTAGGAGGGATCTCTTGGTTAGGGTTGCGGGTTCTTTCTTCAAATTGACGGCAAATGTCGGTGTCCCACATCAGACCCAGCGCGTGAACGTCTTTACCATCGACTACGTAGTGCGAAATACCCCTCGAAGATTCGGAAATACTCTCGTTGAGCTCCTTACAGTTCGATGCCCACTTTCGTAACTCAAAGCCTCCTTCCATTAAAATCTGTGAGACATGTTGTTGCAGGGACTGAAGTTCGGTTTTGCAAGATGTACCAGTAAGAAGATCGTCCATGTAAAAATCTCTAAGGATAACTGAAATAGCTTTTTCGGAATCGTTCGTAGAAGTCTTGGCAGTTTGTTGCAGCGCCTTTACGGCCAGATGAGAAGCAGCCGCCACACCATAAGTTACTCGTAGCATGCGGTAATCTTGAATTGGCGCAGATGGATGTGCACGCCAAACGATGCGTTGTAAGTCGATGTGCTTCGGTGACACACATACTTGACGGTACATCTTCGCAACATCGGCGGTGACAGCGAAGCGGTGCATACGGAAACGCAACAATATAGCGTACAGGTCGTGCTGCAATTGCGGCCCAACACAAAGGGCATCGTTGAGCGAATTCCCGGAGGTGGTTTTGGCAGAAGCGTTGAAAACGACCCTTAGCTTCGTCGTAACGCTCGACTCCTTCAGCACTGGGTGATGCGGCATATAATACACTGCATTAGTCGTCTCTTCGGGTACAGGTTCCATATGTCCCATATCTATTAGTTCTTGCATGAACTCGTTGTATAGCGCTTGCAACGCATTGTCCCGAGTCATCCTCCGTTCGATGCGTAATAGACTTCGCACGGCAAGGTCGCGAGATTCACCCAATGGCACGTCTGCTTTCAGCGGTAACTCCACTAGAAAGCGGCCATCAGGTGATCTTTGGTGCGTAGAAGCGAAATGATCTTCGCAGAAGCTCTCTTCGGGTGTGAGATGAGGTTTTTTCGGAGATTCCTCAAGCTCCCATAACCTCGTTAGCGCGCGATCGAGTTGCACATCACAGTGCAGCGACTGTACGTTGATCGGTGGCGAAGGTGAAGCTTTGATACTTCCGCACAAGGTCCAACCAAAGACCGTCTTTTGCGCCATAGGTGCGCCGAGTGGACCTTTACGAAGTTCAGGACAGATGAGACGACTCATAACATCCATACCAACCAAGATATCGATGCGACCGGGTTTCATAAATTGCGGGTCAGCTAGGACCAAACCCTGAATATGCGGCCATTCAGGAATGTCCAGAGTATGCGACGGCAAGTCGCTAGTGATTTTCGGCAAAATCAAGGCTTCAACGGGATAGCGATCTTTGGAGAAGTAGGACGAGAGTACGAGTGATGCCTCACCCTTACAGTGGCCTCCCTGCGATGAACCTATTCCGGTGACAATTACCGAAGACGATTTACGGGGTAGACCCAAGCGTTGTACACATGCCTCAGTGACGAATGTGGCATGTGAACCAGAATCAAATAATAAGCGCGCCGTCTGCCATCGGTCGGCGCAATCGCGAACCTTTACAGAGGCGGTGGACAATAACACAGTTTGTTGCGTTAGAGGAAGCGGGGTTTCTTCAGAGCTCAAGTATGATGAGACAGCATTGGCATTCGTCGGCGAACTGGTGCTAGCAGACGCGTTTATGGGGATGGTTGTGGATGACGTATCCGGAACGGTGCGGTTAGCCTCGGCGACAAAATGGGCGGATGTAGCGGTTGATGTTCCCACACCATGGAGCAGCGTATGATGTCGTTGGTTGCATATACGGCATGCGGAGCCACTATTGCAGCGATCCTTGTAGTGTCCTGGACTCAAACAGTTAAAGCAAGCTTTGCTTTCTTGAATGAATCTCGACTTTGCGGTGCGATCTAGGTCACGGAATTTCTCGCAAGCATAAATTTTATGGGATTCATCGCAGTACATACAACGCGTGTCTGGCTGTTCCGAGATAGCGTGAAAAACTTTAGTTGACTTTCCAAACGCCTTTGACACAGTTGGTTTTTCTGCTACTTGATTTGCTGGCGTGATGAGCATCTCCAAAGAACGGCACCTTACCTCCAAAAATTCAGTCAGCTGTTCAAAGGTTGGTGGTTCGTCGCTTAATAATGACAGCTCCCACTGCTTCCTGGTCTCAAACGCTAGTCTGGAAACGATCTCGTGAACCAGCCAATCGTCCCAAAAATCGACAGGACGCCCTAGTGCTTTGAGCTCCCGTATGTGCTGTTGAAATACATTCAAAACTCTCCTTATAGCATCAGCGGTGTCGTCTGTGACCCTTTTAACCTCCGCGATTGCCCTAAGGTGTGCCTCTACGATAACGCGCATAACTTTGTACCGCGATTTAAGTAGATTCCAAGCCTCATCGTAGTTGGCGTCACTGATCTGGAATCCACTTATTATACTCAGCGCATCCCCC
>NW_023474794.1:0-3387 GCF_013731165.1 Rhagoletis pomonella
TTTATCCCATAAATTTTTGCTGACCAAACAATGTCTAATCTGCTTGCCTCATTTGCCTCGCTCGTTTACTCGCCTCGCTCGTCTGCTGCTGCAAATGAGTCCTCGCTCGCAGCGACGCCCTCGCGATGGCAGAGCTAATGAGCTCCTCGTTTGCTTGCCGCTCTACTTTTGCGCGACCCTCGTTTGCTTACTCGCTCGCTGGCTGCTCACCGCGTGCTCTCGTATTAAACGAGTGCTCGTTTGCAAACAGCCTCGCCTGTTGCTCGTGAGTTGCGCAAACTCAGAGCAAACTAACGATCGAGCGAGGGGCTAAAATGAGGCAAATCCGAACCCTGGTTTATATATGTATGAATGTATGTTTATAAGTATAGCTTAACGGATTTATTTTCACTTCATAACGCCAAAAATCAACTGCTTGTGGAAAATAGAGTTAGTTAAGCCGTAAATTAAAGCTATTCAAATTTGCTAAAATAAATCTGCTGAGCTAACATATATATGGATATAATTCGAAGAAATAGACTTACTTACTTGGGCATTGTGTTTTTGTTTACCACCTGTTTTCTTCGGGACTCTGCCTTTTGTCTGTCACCTGGTGTTGTTGTTGCTGCTAATTTTACCGCTGTTTTTATTGCTGTTGGTACTGTTGAACGCTCGATGGATGACCCAGTAGGAAATTTGTGCACGTATAGGTGCTAGCGCCATAAATATTGTGTGCCAGATATGTCTACGGAATTGGACGCCGCGAACATATTGGAGCTAAAATGCCTTACACTACTTCACAAAATCTTAATCACACCCAAGCCCAAGTATCTCCATGAACGATTACAGTTCCCCCGATCGCAACGAGCACTCCAAATTATCTGTTTTAAATACAATTGCCTCAAATCTGAACGTCAGTTTTTTTTTTTTGTTATCCGTCTTTGGAACGCTTTACCTCTAGCAATCAGAACCATCAGGAGCGCTCTACCCTTTAAGAGAGAATTGCATCGGCATTTTACCCAGGCGGAGACCAACTGATCGTAGTTTTTTGTCATTGTCCTACCTTATTCCTGTCATTTGTCTTATTCTATTCTCAAATACCTAGCCTCTTTCTACAATTTTCCTCTCAACTATATCTTGTCTTATATATGTCTTATAATTAATGCTACTCTTCATTTTCAAATAGCAAGTAAGTAACTAGTTTAATTTATTAAATGCATTTGTGCTTAGCCATGTAATCCTTACATCTAACACTTGAAAGTAAAACCGCCTAGTTGTTGTGTTAGATCTGTACCGTAATTGAAATAAATAAATAAATAAAATAAATAATGGGGGAAGGGGTGGTTGGCTGTGGCGCCGGTATTGCTGCTAGCGTCTTAGAAAAAGTTGTAAAGAGTAGGGGACAGTATATCGCTGCTATAGCCGTGTAAACTAGGGTTGTTCGAGGGTGGCGCAGGTATCGCTGCTAGCGCCGTAAAAATTGTTTGTAACTGAGGGCGCAAGTATAACTGCTAGGGCAGTATTTTTTTTTGTTTCTTTGCACGTTTAAGTTGTTGCTTTTGTTCGAAATTGTCTTTTTTTTTAACTTTATGTTCTTTCACACCCTTTTTGTCCAAAAATCGTTTTTTTGCTCCTGTGGCACTTTGTTTTATTGTCTTTTGGTTACGCACATTCTAATGTGTCACTGGTGTGCTTTTGTTGCTATTGTTCGCGATCGCGTTGCAATAAAATAATATTTTTCACTTTTCCGAATTAGTTGATATAAATTTTAATATTTATAACTTTCTGTTTTTTTTTTTGTACGCAAGTTTACCGCCGCACCGTCTTCGCTAGACCGCTTGGGTTGAATTTGTCGACTGTGTTTTTGTACATACATATGTATGTTTGTTAATGAGAGGGAGGATTTGTCGCTAGGCCGCGGGTTGCTATTTTAGCGACGAAGGACCATGTTGCTGTTTTGAGGTGTAGCAAGAGTAGCGCCGGGTGCGCCGGAGAGGTTTTAATATTAAAGAACACAGTTTCGTTTGTACTTCAAATGGAGATTCACCGATTTATTGATACATATTATAAGAGATAATACAATAACAATTTGCTGAGTTATAATTTGCCCGAGTGGTGATATACAAAGGGAGACAAATAATGAGAAGCGGCTGCGAAAGCCGTTAGAAATTGAGTGACCACCGCTTCACCGGCGAGGACGACTCCCACCGTACCGTCGCTTACAATGCATTCGACTACCATGATTCAATAATACAAGGTTCGATAAACTGACAGTTGTCTCTCTCGCACCGCTCCCTTAGAAGTGGCACCGTGTTGCTTCTTTGCACATTTACATGGAAACAGTGTAGCTTTGGTGTGAAATAGAAGTATGAGCATTTGCGCAATATGTTTATTTGTATATGCATATGAAGCATATTTAACTGATGAAAACATAAACTGTTTTTAAATTGGCTGTTTACATCAATCTCATAAGACTACTCTTAATTTAATTTTGAGTCATTTTGCAGTTTTCATGCAGCTAAATAGCACATAAATTACGTAATCCACATAGATATATCAATATTACGTTCAACATTTCGTTTAAAATGCCAGATTTCCTGCAAATACTTTAGAATTTACAAAAGGAATATCACTACTAATTGCCTACTTTGTGTACTTTTCTACTACCATTTTCGCACCAAGAGATTTCATTGCTCCCCTTTTCTCCGTCCTTCGTAAATGCGGCCTTTTGTAAGGGAGTGTCAAACCGCAGCTGTCAATAATTATCTAACCTTGTATTATTGAATCAAGTTCGACTACTACATTTCAATTTCGAAAATACAAAGTCAGATGAGGTGACAGTATGTACAATATTTGGTTAGGGGCAATACAATAATACAATATATATATTATACAATATATATATTATACAATAATATATATTAGAAAGATATGAACTGAATTTACAATAGCAAATTAATATCTATGAGAAGGTATCGGGAAGCGATGCAATTATTGCCCATGCCTTCAACAACCATCATATTTTGAGCATGTGTTATTGTCTTTTGCCGAGAACGGACGACTCGGCCATTCAGTCGATTACTTCTGTTGAAACGAGGAGGTTGTGCGCGCATGATTCTGGAATACAAGAAAAACGCAAGCACAACTCTTAATTTTCGGCAAAAACTGCGCGCTTTGAAGTGTGCAAACAACGCAACATGCCGCGGCAACAACTTATGCGAGACTGATTCATTGGTTGAATTTCGTTTTTTTGTTCGGCAATATGTTGGTCGCGTTCATAAGACGTAGCTGTTTAGCTCATCTGCTACGAAACTGCTGGCAACTGTTGAACCCAACAATTACGTTTTAGAAACGCCTTGATGAATATGCTGCCAAATGAACAGCTGATAAATGTAAACAAATGAAATT
>NW_023474795.1:0-3387 GCF_013731165.1 Rhagoletis pomonella
TTTTTTGGTGTAAAATCATCTATCTAATATATAAAAATCTCGTGTCACGGTGTTAGTGGTCGAACTCCTCCGAAACGGCTGGACCGATCTTTATGAAATTTTATGTGTATATTTGGTAGATATGAGAATCGGATGTAAAGTATATTTCATACCGCTAGATGCAGGGGGCGTGGCACCTCCCATACAAACCGAGTATTTCATACTGCATATCTCTGGAAGTGTTCATGGTAGAGTACTCTAACTTGGTATGGAGATATATCAAACCAATCGCATACTCATGGAGAAAAATTGTGGTTATTGGAAAAGGGGCGTGGCACCTCCCATACAAACCGATTTTTTCATACTGCATGTCTCTGGAAGTGTTCATGGTAGAGTACTCTAACTTGGCATGGAGATATATCAAACCAATCGCATACTCATGGAGAAAAATTGTGGTTATTGGAAAAGAGGGCGTGGCACCTCCCATACAAACTGAATTTTTCATACCGCATATCTCTGGAAGTGTTCATAGTAGAGTATTCTAACTTGGTATGCAGATATATCAAACCAATGGCATACTCATGGAGAAAAATTGTGGTTATTGGAAATGGGGGCGTGGCACCTCCCATAGAAACCGAATTTTTCATACTGCATATCTCTGGAAGTGTTCATGGTAGAGTACTCTAACTTGGTATGGAGATATATCAAACCAATCGCATACTCATGGAGAAAAATTTTAGTTATTGGAATAGAGGGCGTGGCACCTCCCATGCAAACCGAATATTTCACACTGCATATCTCTGGAAGTGTTGATGGTAGAGTACTCGAACATGGTATGGAGATATATGAAATCAATCGAATACTCATGGAGAAAAATTGTGGTTATTGGAAAAGGAGGCGTGGCACTTCCCATACAAAACGAATTTTTCATACTGCATATCTCTGAAAGTGTTCATGGTAGAGTACTCGAACATGGTATGGAGGTATGTAGATGAAATCAATCACACAGTCATGAAGAAAATTTGGGGCTATTGGAAAAAAGGGCGTGCCATCTCCCATACAAACCGAATTTTTCAAACTGCATACCTCTGGCAGAATTCACGATAGAATACTGCAACTTGGTGATTAGGGTATCCCTATACAAAAAAATCTAATATATAAAAATCTCGTGTCACGGTGTTAGTGGTCGAACTCCTCCTAAACGGCTTGACCGATCATTATGAAATTTTTTGTGCATATATGGTAGGTATGAGAATCGGATGTAAAGTATATTTCATTCCGAAAGGTGCAGGGGGCGTGGCACCTCCCATACAAACCGAATTTTTCATACTGCAAATCTCTGGAAGTGTTCATGGTAGAGTACTCGAAAATGGTATGGAGATATACGAAACCAATCGCATACTCATGGAGAAAAATTATGGTTTTTGGAAAAGGGGGCGTGGCACCTCCCATACAAACCGAATTTCTTATACTGCATATCTCTGGAAGTGTTCGTGGTAGAGTACTGAAACTTGGTATGGAGATAAATGAAATCGATCACATGGTCATGAAGAAAAATTGAGGCTATTAGAAAAGGGGCGTGGCACATCCCATACAAACCGAATTTTCCATACTGCATATCCCGGAAAATGTTCACGGAAGAGGACTCGAACATGGTATGGAGATATATGAAAGCAATCGCATACTCACGGAGACAAATTATGGTTATCGTAAAAGGGGGCGGGGCACCACCCATACAAATCGAATTTTTAATTTTGCTTAACTTTGGAAGTGTTCATGGTAGAGTACTCGAACCTGGATTGGAGAGATATGAAAACAATCGCATACTCATGGAGAAAAATTGTGGTTATTGGAAAAGGAGGCGTGGCACCTCCCATAAAAACCGAGTTTTTCATACTGCATACCTCTGGCAGTGTTCACGATAGAGTACTGGAATTTGGCGATTAGGGTGTCCCTATCCTAAAAAAATTTTCTCTATTTTTTTCTTTTAGATCTTTTGGTATTTTTGTATGAAAAATCTAATATATAAAAATATCATGTCACGGTGTTTGTGGTCGAACTCCTCCGAAACGGCTTGACCGATATGAATGAAATTTTTTGTGTATATTTGGTAGGTATGATAATAAGGTGTAAAGTATGTTTCATACCGCTAAGTGAAGGGGGCGTGGCACCTCCCATACAAACCAAATTTTTCACACTTTATATCTCTGCAAGTGTTCATGGTAGAGTACTGGAACTTGGTATGTACAAGACATATAGTCATGAAGACAAATTTGTTGTATTTGAAAAAGGGTGCGTGGCACCTCCCATGCAAACCGAATATTTCACACTGCATATCTCTGGAAGTGTTCATGGTAAGAGTACTTGAACATGGTATGGATATATGAGAAATCACTCCCATACTCTTAGAAAAAATTGCGGCTATTTTATAAGGGGGGTGTGGCGCCTTTCAAACGGTACTGAAGCTATTACGTATCTTTGTATGCATATACAATTTTGCTAGGTTATTTAAGATGGTAATGGAAATATGCCTTCCGACAACCACCAAAACGTAATATTAGAAGATAAATGCGTCAGTGAAAATCATGAACGTGAACTGTTGGTGAAAATGTTGTACCAAAATGTTTCAATACAAAAAATTAATTTTGGGCGGGACGAAGTTCGCCGGGTCTGCTAGTACTTTTATATAAAACTAGCAGACCCGGCGAACTTCGTCCCGCCCAAAATTAGATTTTTAATTTAAACATTTTGGTACAACAGTTTCTCCAACAATCCACATTTACGATTTGTACTGCACATTCGTCGGCTAAGACTATCGTTTGCCGCCTTAAATAACCGAACGAAAGTGTTATGTCCATGAGAAGATCCCTGGTGGGCACAATGAGCCGGATCTATAGTGAATGTGCCCTAGGAACTTTATCTTATAGTTAGTGGCAATTTCAATATCAATGCGTATCCTTGTTCAACAGAAATATAATATACATACATAAACTGAGACGAAATACCTTAAAAGCCAGTTTCGCGAAAGTAATTTAAGTGAAGAATTATGTTTTTCTGTCAGGTTCTATATTAAATTCAACTAAATAAATAAATTTTCATTAAATTGCTTTCATGAAACTGGCTTTTAAGATATTTCGACAGGTGGTGATTTGAGATTTACCACTGCACAACTCAACACTGGTTTCTTCGAATGAGGCTCTAACGCATAATAATATTGGCAAATCACATCCATTGGGTCAATCGTAACACACGAGAGTTCAATATACTCAATAGTGCAACGGGTCGATTTAGTCTGACATTCACGGCACCTTTTTTTCACTTTTTAGATTTTTAGTAGTAACTCGACCTCAGCACCGTTTCTAATACATGTTTTGAATGTTCGCCAAATCGGATCATAAAAAAATTTTT
>NW_023474796.1:0-3386 GCF_013731165.1 Rhagoletis pomonella
TCCAATAGCATATTATGCTCCAGGTAGTAAGAAATCGAGCTATTGGTTACATTTGCGCCTTCTAAAGGTCGTTTTAATAGGAATTTGTTATTTGTTATTTGTCATTTAAATACAAATAATAAATTTTGAATACTTATCCATGTTCTGTTTCTCTCGTGTGAATTATAATAGCTTTTAGTTTATAAGTATTTTCATATGTAAACTTTATACTTGTTTATAATTTTAACCACCGTTATCACAAACAATAGTTAATATTCAATAGTAAATAATTATGAAAAATGAATTATTCGGCTTCTGCATGCTCGAGTGTAAATAGTTTTCAACAGAAAACTACCAATGATTGTAATAAAACCGTTTTCTTATTTTTCCATGTTATACAGGGTGTCCCAGAAGTAACGTGCCAAACTTTAGGGGAAGGTAGGTGGGAGGGGTGAGCTCCCTGATAAACAAAAAATTTTCAGGTAAAAGTGTCACCGTTTTTGAAATATTTACATTTTTTCGAATTTCAAAAAAATCGTGCCTTTTCATGTATTTTCTTTAACTGCAACTACAAACCGGGCAATACTTAGTAAATTTTTTACGTAAAATACTTCCAGATAGTTGCCTCTCCATACTCAAATGCAATGTAGTTAAAATATATTAAGGAACCATCATAAAATTAGGACTATTTCTGGATTTTTAACTTTTTGATATTTTCTTCCCCAACTTTGACTATCTCGGGTGAAAAAAAATGTACTGAGCTATAACTTTACATTACATAAAAAAATTGCTCATTTAATAAAGATTTCAGAAAGGTGCCACACTTACTGTTTTGAATAGAAAAAAAAAGTTATAGCCGCTTTTGTGGGTAAAGGACTGAGACACGCTAGAATGTATTTAATAGATTTAAATTGAATTTGCTCTTGTTACCGTCAAATGACATGCTAAATAGTACAAAGGTACATAATTACTTGCTTCTGACATTATTTTATGTTACTTACCGGAATTCGGACTAGAGTCTATAACAAGGGCTATATCTATCAATATTTTGTGTGAAGGATGGGTTCACGTGAAATAAGATATACATGAGTTGTTTGAAGAAAAATTTATTCAATTATTGATAAAATATGCTCAAATTGGCGACCTTCTACTCTAATACACGCTCGGCACCTTTTACGAAAATACGCCTTTAGAGATCTTAAACTCAATTGGGCTATCTCAGCAGCAGCTCCATTTATTTGTTCCCGCAAATGCTCTTCGTTTTGAATTGTTTTTGAATAAATTTTGTCCTTAAGACAGCCCCAGTAGAAAAAATCTAATGGATTCAGGTCTGGCGATCGAGCGGGCCACGTGATTGGCCCATATCGTCCAATCCATCGGCGAGGATAAGTTTCGTCTAAATGAGCTCTTACTTCACGCCCGTAGTGAGCAGGGCACTCGTCATTTTGCAGCCGTAGTCTTCGCCGCAGGTTTAAGGGTACATCTTCCAAAAGAGTTGGAAGCCGTTCCTAAATAACTGTGAGAGTTGAGCGTTGGCGGCAGTTCCACAGGTCCCAATATCTGACAATTAAAAATACCGCACCATAAATTTATTTTGTACCGGTACTTCGAACGATCTTTTCTCATTTCGTGAGGATTGTCTATCTGCCAACTGTGAAGGTTATGTAAATTAAAATAACCATCACGTTTGCATGATGCATTCGCAACATTTCACGGCAAAACCTAACCCTCGACAGGTAATCTCTTTCCTGTAGAGCCTGAACACGTTGAATGTGGTATGGATGAAATCGAAAGCTTTGTGAACTGTAGTTTTTGGTATTCCCGTCCGTCTTTCCATCATTCTCACTGAAGTCGATGGACCTAGTTCCACTTCCTCTAACACAGCTTCAACATCTACCGTTGCAGGACGTCCTGTTTCGCCGCCACGCCTTCAAGGTATGGGACCTTAAAAAAGTTAAAAATGATAGTTAAAAGAAGAATGGCTTCAAACAAGAAAGGTGTAAAAATCACTTACCTTTATATATTTCTCTATGGGTCCGGGCGAATACTTCACGACCCGGATGCGACGATTGGGGTATCGCTCTGCATAGAGTCTTTGAGCAGCTCTGGCATTACAGCAAGCTTCACCGTAAATTAGGTGAATATCCGCATATTCATGCGACGTATACTGCGTGTTCTCTGTCATAGTATTAATCACCCTCATTGCGAGAGTGGTGTCGTATGCAAGTCGTTTTACGAGAGTCGAATCGTATCGCAAATTGCACGTCATTGCCTAAAATTTCCATTCGAGTAGTGTATTAAAACGGAAAAACTTGGCAGCACTGTATAGTTTTCGACGATTTTCGTCATTAACTTATTTCAGCACGACAGTAAACAATGCCAATGTTGTCGAGTCGTACAATTTAGCCTAATTTACGACTTACGCAATGAGGCTGAATAACACAATGTTCGAAGGGTCCAATTTCACAAAATCCACTTTCACTAATTCCGGTAAGTAACACAAAATAGGGTCAGGACCAGGTAATAATGTACCTTTGTACTATTTAGCATGTCATTTGACGGTAACAAGAGCAAATTCAATTTAAATCTATTAAATACATTCTAGCGTGTCTCAGTCCTTTACCCACAAAAGCGGCTATAACTTTTTTTTTCTGTTCGAAACTGTAAGTGTGGTACCTTTCTGAAATCTTTATGAAATGAGCAATTTTTTTATGTAATGTAAAGTTATAGCTCAGTACATTTTTTTTCACCAGAGATAGTCAAAGTTGGAGAAGAAAATATCAAAAAGTTAAAAATCCCGAAATAGTCCTAATTTTATGATGGTTCCTTAATATATTTTAACTACGTTGCAGTTGAGTATGGAGAGGAAACTATCTGGAAGTATTTTACATAAAAAATTTACTAAGTATTGCCCGGTTTGTAGTTGCAGTTAAAGAAAATACATGAAAAGCCACGATTTTTTTTAAATTCGAAAAAATGTAAATATTTCAAAAACGGTGACACTTTTACCTGAAAATTTTTTGTTTATCAGGGAGCACACACCCCCCCCCCCACCTACCTTCCCCTAAAGTTTGGCACGTTACTTCTATGACACCCTGTATATCCCGTGCCCATAATATCCCGTGGCACTGAAATATCTAAAGCAGAGCCCGGAGATATATCAGGAATAAATTTTTGTGGCGTTAAAGCTAGCTACATAACTGCTCAAGTAATCAGACAGGTGGATTTAATAGGAATTTCCTTTAAGAATCCCGACGACTGTTGAAATCATGAGCTTGGCGGCCCTATACAAATAGAAATATAATCCAACACCAACGAATAAAATTGCCTTTAAAACTTTTTTTTTAAATAATCCGTAACCTACAACTTGTTTCGTTGCACATATAAATATTTTATATGAAAATTTC
>NW_023474797.1:0-3386 GCF_013731165.1 Rhagoletis pomonella
TATGATGCTTGAATCTTCATATTTTCTGATAACTTCTTAAAATCTGGTTTATATTGCACAGTTGTGCAGGCTAAAATCGTGGTATTTTTGACATGTTCGTCAGTCAGTACGTTTCGGTATTTGTTTTTTATAACCATTAGTTATGAAAAAGCCTGATCCAGAAGAGCAAACGTCTGGAAATGTTGAAAGTTTTTCTTCGATTTCGTGATTGCAAAGTTGTATTGAAATCATTTAGTTTTGCAGTCACATCAGTTAAAAATGCTGCCTTTGGATTTCAGGAAAATCTTTATTTCTGTTATCAAAGCTACAAATATTGAGAGCACTTTACCTTGACTCAGCCATCTTACTTCAGAGTGGTAGAATATGTGACCGAATTCGCTCTCAAAGTCATCGAGCAAGGCTTTGAATTGCCGATGCTTTAACGGTCATCCGCGAATCAAATTCACAATACGAATGATCGTGCTCATAACATTGTCAAGGTTGAGTGTTTTTGCTATCAGATTTTCCTTCTTTTTCTCTACGTTATATATATATATCTTGCCCACGAGTACGAGTTTCCAAAGTCAGATTGACTAAAAGTGCCTCCTTAGCAGAAAAAATCGGTGACAGGTAATAAGATCAACGGAAATAAGGTCAATTGACTTTATTTCCCACCCTGGTGCGAAATAAAGTCAATTGACATTATTACCATTTTAAAAACAAAATAAAATCCATTGACATTATTTCCCTTTCGAACATTAAATTTGTTTAGATTCGCGGCGACCGGCGTCAGCGCCGGGGGCCGCGTACCCCGCGCGACCGGCGCGCACACCACGTCACGCTACGCCGCGGCCCCCTCCGGCCCCCCCTTCCTCGTCTCCCACCGTGCTGTAACGCAGGTAGATTTATTTTTTGTATACGGTGAAATAAAATTTTTATATATTTTAAACATCGAGGGCTTCTATTCAATAAAATACCCTCTATCTGCACACTTTTCACAAAGATGAGATTCTGATATAAACATCCACCTAAGCTTTAACTGTCATCAGTGATATTAATGCTACCTTATATAACGACAGGTAATAAGTCCCAGATGGTTTCTAAAATCACAAATTGGTTTTTGTGCAAATTGAAGATAGAGGGTATTCATGAATTCAAGCCCTCGATATTTCACATTTTTATATTTGTAAGTTATTAGAAGCAGGGATGCCAACTTGGCTCAAACCGTTTGCATTTGTCCCTATTTTACTTCAAATGGCACTTAATTTTTCAATTTGGCACAAAGTGCCAAAATGGCACTTTTGTAAAAAAAATTACATTCCAATACATTTTTGTGAAATCCTTTGCGTGCACTTCTTTTTCTCAACTAAAATTTTCTAATTTATAAAGGCTATTCAACTGGTTTATCTTATTTTGTCATTGCACTTTTGTTTGGGAAATGTAGCTTTATTTTATTGCTAAATGTGAATGATTAAAAGGAATGACACCTTTTTTGGCACTTTTATTTTTCTATTTGGCACTTTTTTATCCTTGGCAGCCATAATTGGAAGATTTCTGCTGTGCTTTGGGGCAACAACTTGTCTGCAGTAAAAAAGCATATAATTTTGTGTTTCAAAAGTGTGTGAAAACCAATCAATTAATTTATATGATCTCGGTTCCGATATTAAATAATCAATAATTGTTTATACCCGCATTTTGGCACATTGGCTCGTTGAATAAATAGTGTCGTCATTCTCCTTAGCTGGTTTTAAATGATGTCGTCACAAATTGCTGGCGGAGACATGAATACAGTGTAAGAAAATTCTTTTTCTATAATTGTTTCCTTATAGAAAAGTTGGTTTCTTTTCCACCTTAGACATTCCGAATTCGTTCAAAATATTTAAATATTTAAACACAGAATTCTTTCAGTGTTCCTCCGGGGTTTTTGGAGTGTGCGCTTTATTTTTGTGGAAACGAAACATGTTTTGCAAGTTATGGATCATTTCTACACTCTTTTTTCAAATATTTCTCGTATTTCAGCTGTGCGCAGGCGTTTAGTTTTTCGCATCGTGTTTTTACATATTCGTAATTTAAATTTTTTTAATAAAATCAAATGGTGGTAGTTCATGATTGTGTGTGGATTAATATCACAACACTGAGGATTTGGCAATAACCTTTTTCATCTATTAAAAAACAACACTTACGGGGCGATGTTTATTGTAGGAACAACATTTTTTTTCTATGAATCGACATACTTTAAGCATTGTTGACGCTATTTCCATTTGAATGAGGAAATAGCGTCAATGACTTTATTTCCAAATTTTTGTTGACTTTATTTCGCTTTTGAAAAGGTAATAATGTCAATTGAATTTATTTCGTACCAGGGTGGGAAATAAAGTCAATTGACCTTATTTCCATTGACCTTATTACCTGTCACCGAAAAATCAGAAAATACCACTCTGGTGAACACTAATAAGTGCGGAGAGTCTTAAACATCGGTCGACTCATCCATTTGTAAGGAAACCTAGTCACATTTCTTGAAATCGCTTTTTATTTGGCCATGAATATCGTTTAGTAGGTCATCAGATAACGACACTTCTTTATTGCTGAGATTACGCTGTTTTTGTTTTGAAAATCCTGAAACAGAGATTCTGTCATGTCTAGCATAGAAAGATAAGAAGTGAATGAGTTCGTGAAAAGTCTAAAATAAAAGCTTACTCATGTACCAAAAAAGCTTCCAATTGTTAAACTTTTCAATTCAATACAAAATATTCTCTTCATCTTCTTGTTTGCGGGCGCCTAAAATTTAGGTCGCGAGCTACCAGGCGCCCGCGAGCTACCGGTTGGACACTACTGCTATAAGCCCTATCGGAAAATGATGTATATACGGTTTATGGAGAATTTCATTGGCTTTCATTTGCTGTATATTATATTATAATTTTTAAATCCGTTCGTAATATATACGTGATTAAACGGAACCAATTTTTGCTTTCAGCTGAATAATGGTTAACTGCAAATATCTCGAAAACGTATCTATAGAAAAAAAATTAACTCGTTTTTCGGAATCACCGAGCAATTCTACATAGGAATCAGATAGTGGCATCCAGAGAACATTTCTGCTGTAAACCAGTGTTCTTTATTTGGTTTTTAGATGTGTTTAATACAAGCCGAAGTTGTAAAAAACTGCTTTAAGGCGTGTGTTAATTTTTTAAATTGGATAATTGTAAAGCAGATAAATACCGCATAATCCAAATAGTTTAATACAAATATAATATGAACTGGTACCGGCAGAGCTACAAGGAGAAATATCGAATTTTTGCTAATTTTAATGGATTAGAGGAATGAACTACAGTCATCAAAGTTATGTAACACCGGCGCTGAGATTCTTGCTTGGGTGTTATGCTTGACAGTTCGTAGTTTGGAAACAT
>NW_023474798.1:0-3386 GCF_013731165.1 Rhagoletis pomonella
TTTTTTTTCCGTCAGGTTACATATTAAGTTCAAGTAAAAAAATAAAAGTTCATCAAACTGCTTTCATGAAACTGGCTATTAAGATATTTCGACAGGAAGTGATTTGAAATTTACCACTGCACAACTCAACCCTGGTGTCTCCGAATGAAGCTTTAACGCATAATAATGTTGGAAAATCACATACAGAGGCCCACTCAAACACACACAAAAAACTTTGTTAAAATCCCCCCAGTCGTTTAGGATTTCACTCACAAACATGCATACAAAAGAATTTTATACACATTCAAAGATAAGTACAAGTCAGTACGTTTGGACTTTGCCATGTCCTCTTTTCAAAGAGCCCATTTTTATCCATGAGTATGGGATTGATTTCATATATCTCCATACGAAGTTCCAGTACTGTACCATGAACACTTACAGATATGCAGTATGAAATCCGGCTTGTATGGTAGGTGCCACGCCCCCTTTTCCAATAGCTCCATATTTTCTCCATGACTATTCGACTGATTTCATATATCTCCACACCAAGTTCCAGTACTCTACCAAGAACAATTCTGGAGATATGCAATAAGAAAAATTCGACTTGTATGGGAGATGCAACGCCGGTATTAAGTTCCAGTAATCTACCATAAATACTTCCAGAGATACTTATTATAAAAAATTCGGTTTATATGGGAGGTGCCACGCCGCTTTTCAAATAGTCCGAATTTTTATTCATGAGTATGCGATTGAATTCATATAGGTATCTCCATACCTTGCTCCAGTGCTGTACCATGAACACTTCCAGAGAAATGCAGTATGAAAAATTTGTATTGTATGGGAGGGCCCACGCCCTTTTACAATGGCCCCAATTTTTCTCAAGAGTATGCGATTGATTTCATATGCATAGTAGCTCTATACCAAGTTCCAGTATTCTACCATGAACATTTCCAGAGATATACAGTATGAAAAATTCGGTTGCATATGAGGTGCCACGTCCCTTTTCCAATAACTCCAATTTTTCTCCAAAAATATGCGATCGATTTCATATATCTCCATACCAAGTTCCAGAAATCTACCATGCACATTTCCAGAGATATGGAGTATGAAAACTCGGTTTGTGTGGGAGGTTTCACGCCCCTTTTGTATATCGAGATTTTTGTAAGCCTATATCTAAGGTTGCCAGATTTTTTATACGCAAAATCAGTACATTAGACTTTTTCATGCTAAAAAATCAGTACTTTTCAGTACTTTTTTATTCAAAGCAAAATTATGATTGTAAGCAACAGATAATACTTTAAAACATCACAGTATTTGCTTTTAACCAGGGAATGAAACCGAAACCCAAACCGAAACCGTAACCGTTTAAAACCGTTTCGTTTTTCAAAACCGAAACCGAAACCGTAACCGTTATCTTGACCTGAAAAGGAACGATACCGAAACCATTTCAATCCCAGGTTTCAATCGGTTTCCAGAAATATACAAAAATAATAAATAAAAATTTCTTTGAAATAAATGATTTATTTAACCAAAATCAGCAATATTTTGCTAAAATTCTTGTTAAGTAGTAAATAAGTATGGCATGGTAACTTTTCGCAAAAATCTGCTGGAAAATAGCCCAGAAATCATGCCTATACTCAACAAAATGGGTAATAGAGAACGAAAATTCGAGCGTATTCGATCGTAAGTGTATTCTTCTTCCTGCCCGAAACAACCCGAAATTTTCTCCGAGTAAAAATGGATAAAGTGTCAAAGGGAAATATCAGCTGTATTGTGTTTACATGTTGCCTGTATTTACTTGGTGCTTTTAAGGAAAAGTGAATGGCCTGTTGATGTATTTTCAATCTATGTACTTAAAATCAAATTTGTGAAACCAAAATTCAATTTCCAAGTGTTTGCATTTAATACCATGTTCTGACCGACAACCAAAACATTTTTCCTTCATTTTCTTTTCATTTACAACCTTTAACTTTCATTCTTATTTTGCTTTAGCCAGGCAATTAACAATAAATCCGAAATGGCGTATTAAAGATGATAAAATATGACTTCCACTTCGATAAATAATCGAAAAAAACTAGTGAAGACACCGATTGGAATGAGTGGAAAGTGAGTTTTCAAGTAGTTTTCAGCGAAAACTGGTTTTCGTTTAACAGATTTTAGCTTAGTATCCAGCTCTTAAGAAAAGCAAAAACTCCATATAAAATGGCGTACAAGAAATGGCTAAGAAATTTTCTTGAGTCAAATTTCCTTAAGGCAGTACGCAGTTCTTCAGAAATTTAGTACGCTTTCTACTACGGTTTTCTAAAGTTTTTTGTGAAAAAAGAGCACAAGGCAACCCAGGTTTGCAACAGAAATATATGCCCGTTCCATTATTTCTTGAGGAAAGAGTGAGGCAACAGGCTGTGAGGTATAAAAAATTTCAAAATTCCTTGGACACACACGCGAAATAATGGCAATTTTTTCTTGACCGTTTTCTTAAGAACTGGATACTAAGCTTTTATATGGACGAAAACACAAGTTTTAGGTCGAAAACCAGTTTTAGCAACGAAAACATGTTTCCGATGTCGGTCAGAACATGGTATAAGTGACAAAAACAAGAACAACGTGAATCAGCTGTTTCTCGACTTGTGGGCACGAAATGTGGGTTTTTGCGTTTCCGTACTTCTGAACTTTGTTCCATTTTTGAAAGAAAATGTTTCTCTTATTCTCTAATTACCAAATCCGGTCCGGATTGTTAGGGAAAGAACATAGTTTTGATATTATCAGTGAACTGTAATTTTCGATTTTCTTTCCTCAACGTTTAAGACATTGTGATTTAAATAATATCAACAAAATTTCTGTGAAAAACCGAAACCGGAACGAAACCGAAACCAAAACCGAAATAAATTTTGAAGAACGAAACCAAAACCGAAACCGAAACACTTGGCAAAACCGAAACCCAAACCGGAACGTTATTTTGAATCGGTTTCATTCCTTGCTTTTAACAATATTTTGGTATATAAATAAAATAGAGTTCATAAGAAATAAAAGTGTTATTCATTTAACATGAGTGTACACATCATTGTACACAGAAGCCAATAAATAATTTTATATTTATGACATTTTTGGATATGTAGCAATAATGAGATCATTTCATTCTTCAGTGTTTAAATAGTCAAAGAATTCTATACATTTCATTTTAAAATTACTTGTAATTTGAATTTCACTTTAAAAAATTTTAATTCGAAGCCGGATTCTCTCTTTGCGCAAGGAAGCAAACTTTATACTTAAGATCCTCCCGGTTGCTTCGTTTGAGTGTGGTGTTGAAAAAAAAAAAAAAACAAAATTACATTTTTTTCAAACTGTGGAAAAGTACCACTGTTTAATGACTTCATCTATATTTCCTCTTGGCTTAAAATAATTTTTTC
>NW_023474799.1:0-3385 GCF_013731165.1 Rhagoletis pomonella
GTTGGTTACGACAGCCAGTGCTGCAGCAGACGGTTAGTCTTAGAGGAAGTGTCGAAGATTCCACCAGAAACGGAAGCGGTTGGTTGGGCGGAGGTTGGCAGTGATGGAGACGGAGTGGTTTCGTCAGGAGAAGGAAGCGGTTCACCGATACGGGAAAAGCGTGACGGTTCCGCTAGCTCAGTGAATAAGAGGTCACAACAAGGAAGTGGTCATGGCGAGCCAGGCAGTGTTTCCGGCAGGAGGAAAGCCACTGAACCACGTTGCAATGGGGATACGCCGGTGGCCGGAAATGGAAGCGGCTGTGGAAACAGTAGCCGCGCTTTGAAGTGTCCCGGAAAAGGTGGCCGGCAAAGGCGAGCAGTTAAGTCGGAAGCCAAGGATGAGGTTATACATGTCCGGTCAATGAGATTGACGCCGGCGAAAGAGCGAGATGCGGAAACACTGGGAAAGTTTCAGCATGAGGAACCGGATTTAGCAAGATGTGCTAAAGGCAGTGCAGTACGAAGGCAGGAGCCTGGGTGTCATGGACAGATGATGCGGCATAGATCTAGCGAAAAGGGTGCCCATGAGAAGAGACATGGTCTGGTCACCACCAGTGGCCGGCAGAAGCACGACCATGTGAGATGGTGCACCACCGGAGATAAGCTGGAAGCAATGTCCAGTAACGCATCGAACCGAGAGGAGCTACAGGAAGGCGGTTTGGTGTTGTTGCACATGCCGCAGCCGAAGAAAGGCGTCACCTCTGAACAACATCGTAACTGGAAAGGTCCGTATAGGATTGACAAACGGCTGAAGGACGCAGTGCATCCAATCCAGACAGCTGGTAGACCGAGGACCAAGATGAAAGTGGTCACTTGGAATGACTTGCAGCGGTTGGAGCGGCAAGTATGTCTGATCGGGACAATCCAGAGATACGAACCGAGAGATTTGGGAAATCCCTCAAGGTTTCGAGGATAATCGTAACAATTGGTGTCAGAAGTGGGATTGTTAAATAAATCCCGAAGGATAAACTTTTGAAAATGGCAAAAATTCAGGACTTAAAGATTGAGGAACTCAAACAGGAGTTGGAAAAGCGAGATTTAGCAACCTCCGGAAGAAAAGTGGAGTTACTATCACGGCTGCGAGAGGCTATGGAAGCAGAAGGCATCGACGTGGACAAATACGACTTCCAGGGTAAACTTGACGATGCATCCGCAAAGGATGAACAGAAGGATGAGGCCGCTTGTTCGTCGAAGGATATGCAGCAGACATCCGGGAAGGTTGAAGAACAGCAAAAGTCTCCAAGTTCATCAACATCTATGGACATGAACACGTTATTGGCTGCTATGTCACAGATGTCATCACAGCTGTCGTCACAGATGCAAGCACAGGATACACGCATGTCTAAGATGTCCTCACAGATTTCATCCCAGCTGCAAGTGCAGGAAACACGCATATCATCGCAGCTAGATGAAAAGATTACTCAGCTACAAGAGAATTTATTAAAAAATAACGCGGAACTGAGGGAGAGACAGGATAAAATCGAGGAACGACAAGATAAAATTGAAGCGCTTATTAAGGAAAAACAGGAGAAAGTCGAAGCTAAGGTGGATGAGCTTGAAGATCGTCTCCGGGGTTTGCAGTTGAATCGTCCAGCTACTTCGACGAACGCTCCCAAGGTAAAAACCCCATCCTTTGACGGCGCGATTCCTTTCCAGGTCTTTAAGCTCCAGTTCGAAAAAACGGCTGCAGCAAATCACTGGAGCTTGGAGGATAAATCCGCTGCACTGTTCGTTGCATTAAAAGGACCTGCAGCGGAAATCTTGCAGACTATTCCTGATTGTGATAGGAACAGTTACGATGCGTTAATGGGTGCACTGGAAAGACGTTATGGTAGCGAGCACAGGAGACAGATATACCAGATGGAGCTGGAGAATCGCTGCCAGAAATCCAACGAGACTCTACAGGAATTCGCCTCCGACGTTGAAAGGTTGGCTCATTTGGCAATTGGAGATGCATCTGGTGAGCACCTCGAAAGAGTAAAAATCCAGAGGTTCATCAACGGAATGCGGGACGTGTATACCAAGCGCGAGACGTATGCAAATCCAAAGCAAACATTTGCTGAAACGGTCTCGTATGCTCAGACGCGTGAAACGGCGGCGCTCCTAAGTAGACCAGCCTACAAAGCCCATCGAGTAGAGGTGGAGACACCTGACGTGATGAACGAGATCCTGAAAACACTCAAGTCGATGGCAGAGAAGAATACTCCTGGTGCAACCGAGAGAAAGGATGGTGCTAGGAAATGCTTTAGTTGCGGGAAACCAGGCCACTTTGCCCGCGATTGCAGCGCAAGTTCCAGTGGGCTCAACCATTCAGCAGGACGCAAACGCAGGGCTGAGGGAGACGAATCCAACTCAAATCAGTCGTTAAACTAAAACGTGGCAGCAGGAAGGGCCGCGTGCTGGCTCCAGAAGTTGAAGGGCCCATAATCCCCGTCTCACAAATTGACCGGAATGCGAGCAACCTCACTATTGGTGGATGTGTGAATGGGCAGGAGAGAGTACTGACAGTGGATACTGGAGCGACACATTCCATTATTCGACCGGATTTGGCCACTTTTTATGTAAAGCCACTACTTGGAGCAAAGCTGCAGACTGCAACTGGTGAATGCACCCAAGTATTAGGAGAAGTACCATGCGAGGTAATAATCGACGATGTGGCCTCGTATACTAAGTTTATAGTGGCAGACATTGTGGATGAAGTCATCATCGGCATGGATTTCTTACTTGGCCAAGGCATGAAGATTGACCTCCAGAGAATGATCCTGACAGATCGTCACAGGAAAGTGCCACTTAGCGTTGGTTACGACAGCCAGTGCTGCAGCAGACGGTTAGTCTTAGAGGAAGTGTCGAAGATTCCACCAGAAACGGAAGCGGTTGGTTGGGCGGAGGTTGGCAGTGATGGAGACGGAGTGGTTTCGTCAGGAGAAGGAAGCGGTTCACCGATACGGGAAAAGCGTGACGGTTCCGCTAGCTCAGTGAATAAGAGGTCACAACAAGGAAGTGGTCATGGCGAGCCAGGCAGTGTTTCCGGCAGGAGGAAAGCCACTGAACCACGTTGCAATGGGGATACGCCGGTGGCCGGAAATGGAAGCGGCTGTGGAAACAGTAGCCGCGCTTTGAAGTGTCCCGGAAAAGGTGGCCGGCAAAGGCGAGCAGTTAAGTCGGAAGCCAAGGATGAGGTTATACATGTCCGGTCAATGAGATTGACGCCGGCGAAAGAGCGAGATGCGGAAACACTGGGAAAGTTTCAGCATGAGGAACCGGATTTAGCAAGATGTGCTAAAGGCAGTGCAGTACGAAGGCAGGAGCCTGGGTGTCATGGACAGATGATGCGGCATAGATCT
>NW_023474800.1:0-1823 GCF_013731165.1 Rhagoletis pomonella
ACAAAGGTAATCTCAATGAGGTATCAGTGGTAATGTATTTTCTCACCGCACCAAGAACTATAGCAAAATCTCATTCTTGTCCAAATTTTGTTTTTGCAAATATCAACACATCTTAATTTAACTTGGAATGACGCTCATCATACGTTTCTCTTTCATATTTTGAATGAGTGTATTTGCAAAGAATAAAAAGGTGAAAAAATATCTTTCTGGTTATACCTTATAAGTGTAAAACCGTAGAGTTTTTGCTGAGTGATTCATGTTTTTCTTTGAAAAAGGTTCATAAACAGCATCAAAAGTCTCATTATTAGGATTCCGTTGAAGTCTTTGTTAAATATTTTTTAAGCCTTAACTGTTTTGTCATCTGAGGAGATTTGTTTCAAAAAATACCTTTAAAAAAACTATTTTATTCATAAAAAACTGTGTTTTTGGAGGTGTTTTCAAATCGGTTCAGCTCACGTAAATCGCAATATTTTTCCAAAATATTTTGGTGGAATTCTTAAGATATAATAAATTTTATAATTCTAACGGAAAAACATTGCCGATTTATGTTTTTTTTTTGTATGGGAAGTGATGCAGTCTAGTGTACATATGTGCATAGATAATTAACAAAAACAATTTTTGAAATTACTTTTAATACTCACAACGAAAAGATTTCATATAAATAGGTGAAAAACAGATCTTAAAACTACTTGAATGCTCAAAACAAAAAGGGGTTGAAAAAATAAATGGGAGGTTCCATGGGAAACTGAACCTCAGAGCACACAATTTTTTCTTCATAAAAACAACAACAAATGTGTGGATAAATCATGAATACGAATCTTGAATCAACCAAAAAATAACAAACTAAAGCTTTAAATGCATTTTTATTGCCTTTTTTACGTTTTGAAATCAAGTTCTAAGTAAATTTTTTGAGTGAGTTTCAAATAGGTTTTGTTGAAAGTACTGTCAAATAATTTGCGATTCTTAATTGAAGTGTTTGGTAAGAAAAATATGTAGTAGAACTCATCAGCGTTTAATAAAATTATATTATATATTTAATTGTATGAGTGCTTTATCTATATTACGAGTTATTATTAAGCAGTATTGGTATTGTTCCACACGGCTTATAAGCTTTATTTGTTTGTTGCAGAGACCCAACCGGTTATAAATTTTAAAATAAAAGTATCGTGAAAAGGATTAGTTTGTGACTTTTATTTTTTTTAGAAAAAAAATTACTGTTGTAATTTGACTTTTATTTTTTCAGTCAAACGATAATGGTTAAAATGAGACTTTTATTTTTTCCGGCAAAAATAAAAAGCTTAGCTAAATAACAAAAAAGCCTTAATTCTATATAAAGTAAAGTTGGTACCAATCGATTCGTCTTGACCCCTAGAAATATATAATTTGTTGATATTGGGGTTCTAACTCAGCAAAGGAGACCAAAACTAGCTGCCGTTTGATACCCGAGATAGCAACATATTAAATGACAATTCTTAATGAAAATCCGTAAACTATTTCTTTGAATGTTTTCTATGTAATTAAATATAATCAGGAATTGATTTAATAATTTTAGTTTTAGAGAAGTCCGCACTATACTGGTTATTTAAAATCATTTAAAACACATAGCCATGGCGAGCCTATTCCCTTTTTCTCCATGCAATTCTATATATTTTTCCCGTTTTTCATTATAGGTTTTCTCGTTGTTTCCCCTTTTTAACCGACTTCCAAAAAAGGGGGGAGGTTATTAGTTCGTCGGAATATTTTATTTTTTTTATGTATGTTACCGCATAACTTTGGACCACGTCAACCGATTTCGATAATTCGATATCATTTTTGCATCGGAA
>NW_023474800.1:1833-3385 GCF_013731165.1 Rhagoletis pomonella
GTACAATATTAAAATAGCTTAGCGGGAAGACCTCTGACTCCAACATCGATGGTCGCGAGTTCAAATCGCGGTGGTGGCAGCTGTGATTCAGATTTAATAAATTTAATTTTAAATATTTTATTGAGCTTTGTACCACGTTTGTTTATTAGGAAAAATTGAAAAAGCAACAAAGTCTAAGCGGTAGAAGTTATAGCACTATTTCGGAGATCACCACATCTCCTCATCAGACCTCTTTTTTTCTAGACTTCAGCAGGGATCGAACCTGCGTATTCGATGTTCAAAGTCAGAAGCGTTAACCACTGAGCTATGTACATCCCGTAAACTCTTGTTGCTAATTCATTTACCTTATTCAACCAAGGGTTCGCTCTACTATAAACAATTTACAATGGCGTCGTTTATATACATCGAGGGGGCCTTTAATAATGTCAATGTAGATTCCATCCATGAAGTACTTATGGAAACAGGGACTGATCGCTGTGTCCGGGCTTGGATAGTGTCTCTGCTAAGGAGCAGAGTAATACATGCCGAACTGGGGTACCAAAGCAGGGCCGTATATGCAGTGAGAGGCACCCCACAGGGAGGAGTGCTATCTCCGTTACTATGGCTCATGGTCTTAAACAAACTACTGGTAAAGCTGGACTCTCAGAGAATCAAAGCGGTGGCTTACGCCGATGATGTAGCGATACTAGTATCGGGTCAGTTTCCTTCGGGCATAAGTAAAATTATGGAAAGGACTTTAAAGATAGTATATTCCTGGGCCATAAGCTGTTCTCTTAGCGTAAACCCGGAGAAAACTGACCTTATGCTTTTCACAAATAAAACAAAATTACCAAATTTTAATAAACCAAGGTTTCGTGGAACGGAACTGGATCTGTCAATGAAGGGGAAATACCTTGGAGTTATTTTGGATCCCAAACTTAACTGGAAACCAAACATTGAGGAGCGTGCTAGGAAGGCCACGGTGGTTCTCTATGCGGCCAAGAGAATGTTGGGCAACAGATGGGGTTTAAAACCAAGAATTGTGCACTGGATGGACACAGCTATAGTCCTACCCATAATCTCTTATGGGGCGCTTAGCCCTTACTAAGGATTACGTAGTTAAAAAGCTAGGCGGAATTCAAAGGTCAGCAGCCGTTAGCGTAACAGGCGCAATGAGATCCTGTCCGAAGGACGTTTTGAACGTCCTTCTTGACTTATTACCTATAGATATCTTCATCGAGAATTCAGCTGCTAACAGCGCCATCAGACTGCGTGCCCTGGGGCTCTGGAAGGAAAGACCGTTCGGGCACGGTTCCATCCTAGACGCAATACCGTCTGAAATTAAAGCGCTGCCCACTGACTATATCCTGTCGAAGACCTGGGTTCACCACAAAGCCCGCACGAAATTCCCAAGCCGCAGTGACTGGAATCAGGAAGATTTCGGGTACTTGCAAGGCTGAACTGTCTTTACGGATGGGTCAAAGATGGAATGCGGGGTTGGTGCTGGGGTCTTCATTGAGCAATATAACCTAAAATTATCCTTCCGCCTACCAGACTATGCAAGCGTCTTCCA
>NW_023474801.1:0-3385 GCF_013731165.1 Rhagoletis pomonella
TTACAAGAACAAACAAAATTTTGTACATACTTCACGTTACATACTTATATATTTAAACCAATATGATTCGGTTGCCGAATATGAATATTATTAAAGCAAATATTAAAAAAATTCACATTTGACAAGGGATGACGGAAAATCGTTCCACAATACATCATTGCTTACTAGTGTTGGTTACAAGGTACCGTGGTACTAGTACTAATATTTAACCTAGTTACACTTTTTGCAGGGTAACTAAACTGCAGCAGAACTGCAGGGGTATGTACTTCATTCATGTGCACCTACAAAATTCAAAATGGAAGATCCAAAATGGCGACCAACTTTAAAAAAATGATTGAATTTGTTCAAAACTGTTAACCGCCATTTTGAATTTTGAAAATCTGACATCAGATTCGTTAACAGCAACCCCAGAAACCCACTGGAACCGTGTTTTAACCCTTGACAACGTTTAAAACGTTCAGTATCAACGTTTTAATTTTAGTACTTTTTTTTTAATTTGAACTTAAAAAAATTGACTTCAGATTCGTAATTGGCGACCCCAAAAACTCTCGAGAGCCGGGTTTCGAACAAACCCAATCATGTTTTAAAAATATGGATCGCCATTTTGGGTCCGCCATTTTGAATTTCGAAAAACTGACTTCAGATTCCTAACTAGCAACCCCAGAAACAAGTTCCAACCCATGACAATGCGTAAATCGTTCAGTATCAATGTTTTAATTTTACTACTGTCTTTTCGAGATTATATGTTCGGGAACTAGACCCATTCTAATTGTCCAAAACAAGTATGTAATTAAGGGAAAGTTCCCCAATAATACCATAATATGTAAAAACTACATTTTTAGCTGCATTTTAACATGTCAAGAAAATAAAAAAATTGAGAACATCAGCGTTTTTATAAAAAACCGACCAGAGCGACCTCTAAGAAAACTTTTTTTTTCAAAATAAAAAAAGACGTTACAAAAATAAAACTTGCGCCAGCCGCGATTCGAACCGGGGTTCTCAGATCTCCTAAGCAGATACTCTCTCTACATGCCAACGCCGCTCATGAAAATTCGTTGACTAAGTGCCTACATATCAGCAAATCGTTAATTATGCCCATTGTCCGCTAGTGCATGACATTGTAACCAATTTTAGAACAAAACTCGTACCTTATGCATTACATTCGGGCCACTTTTAGTACAATTCACCTGTTTTACATTACATTGACTTTAATTTTTTGACTATCTTTGGTCTAGTTACAAAACTACTATACGCTTATACTTTTCGAGCAATTGGACCAATCTGTCCTTCAGGGTACATATTTAAACATCGCTAATTTACTTCAATAGTGTCATAACTTAAAAAAGCAAAAAGCGAGATAGAAAGATTTAAAGTTTTGAATTTATATATGTATACTCCCATAGTAAAAATGAATACATATTTTGTTCTAATGACCCTGCAGTCCAATGTACCAGTTGTAAACTACCTTACAACTAGTATGAACCACATGTCCAACTAGTCAGCCAACTATCTTTTTTCCATGTAATCAACTGGTATTTTTAACATGGGGATGTCCTACGAGATGGCAATTGTCAGATTTCCATCAGAAATATACCAGTCTCGTGCTAGTTCAAAATAAACAGACAAATACTAGTCCAATTATGGAACGAAACCACTACTTTGAGAGTCAAAAAATAAAATGAATTCATGAATATGCAATAAAAAACGTTGAGTACACTTTAATATATTACATATTTTTATTTAGCAGCCTTAGATTTGCCAATAATTAGTGTTAAATTTTTTTGAGTATTAATTAAAAGGAAAAATAAATACGTAAATATTTCAAACTTTCGAACACAAATCTAAGTGCATTCTTCATTAAATGTTATTTGAAGTAAAAGCTTTAAGGTACAATAAATGCTATATTTTTATCTCTTTTACTATTAAATATGTAAAAAAAAAAAAACATTTTAGTTAAAAATAAAATAAATACTTTAGTTAATTTTCGAGTGAACTTAAATATAAATAATGTACATAGCTCAGTGGTTAACGCTTCTGACTTTGAACATCGAATTCGCAGGTTCGATCCCTGCTGAAGTCTAGAAAAAAGAAGTCTGATGAGGAGATGTGGTGATCTCCGAAATAGTGCTATAACTTCTACCGCTTAGACTTTGTTGCTTTTTCAATTTTTCCTAATAAACAATCGTGGCTCAATAAAAATATTAACAAAAAAATATAAAAAAAATAAATAAATGCTTTCATTAAATTAAATTAAATTCATTAACTTTGCACATTACAGTCCATTCTTTTTAACATTTTATAAAAGTAATTAACGGTTAAAACTTGAGCTTTAGATGAGAATAAAATAAATAAATAATTCATGCAGTTATTAAATATTCTTAATTTTTGCCTACAGTTTGGCTTGTTGATTGATAATTCAAATTGACCAAATAATTATATTAATCGTGTAATTAAAAAAGTGAAAAATCATTGAAAATGATCAAAAAACACAAAATAATCATGTAATTAAAATTAGTGTATTAATTATCAATTTGTAATAAATTATTAATCATTAAAAAGGTGCTAATATTAATATTTAATCATTAAAAGGTAATCCAAAAAACATGCTTGAAATGCTGAGATTCTTTTTGCTTCGCAGTTCGTATTAGGGATGGGTAGTGGGGGGTTTAAATTCGATTTTTTCCGAATTTCGAACATGTCTAAATATTCGATTTTTCGATTCGAAATTTGGTGGTACAAGTTCGATTTAATTCGAATTTTTTCGAATTCTCAACAATTTTCTTACTCAAAATTTAAAAGTTTGTTTGTGAGAAAGATAGCTAAAATCGAAAAATTAATTCCATTAAACTCATGATAAAAACATAACAAGGTAAAACCATTGAGAGGCAATCTGACGGATGCCAACAATATAATTTTAAAATCAAAACTCAAACTCACACAGACATTCTCGTTTTCAATCTCAAACAACAACAATTGTGAACAATTTAATTTTTTTATTTTCAAATTTATATGATTTTAAAATGTTGGCAAACGTCAGAACAAAATCATGGCCGACGAATTGAGAGAATGAATTTACCTTGTAATGTTTTTATCATGGTTGAACTTACATTAAAGTGAATAATTATCTGTATCGCTCTTCTTAGCTTAACAACCAAAAATAAATAGAAATAACAAGTATTTTTTTCTCAAATAAATATCGCAAAAAATATCAGAAAAAATCCAAAAATTTATCAAATATATCACGTATTTTTTTAGTATCAATTAAAAAAAAATAATCAAATGTATATTGAAACTAATTTTTTGGGACGTATAATGTACTTATATTTATTTTTCTTGCTTTACAAGAACAAACAAAATTTTGTACATACTTCACGTTACATACTTA
>NW_023474802.1:0-3385 GCF_013731165.1 Rhagoletis pomonella
TATAACTTCGTATATGCGCTTGCAATAAACCGTCTTACATACATATATACTTAATCTAATACAAGTGTTTATATTTCTTTTTTTTCCTTGTGATACATCGTCGTGAGTTCGCACCGGCGTACGTTGGTTTTGCTTCTCAGCAAAACATTTTGGTCCTCCTGAGCCGTCGAACTCCCACGATACATAACAGCGGAAGTACATATGTACATCAATACCTAACTCTAACCCGAATTTCAGCAGAGAAGGAAGAAAAAACCCAGCAAATCTTTTTAAGAACAAAAGCCCGATCGAGGAGCAAAAGTCCGAGGAAACCACGAACAAGTCAACTCAGCTATATTAAACGAAATACATACAAACATACAGGTGCATGTGAAAAAATTCATAAATTGTTGAGCTCTGCAAAAAAGAATAAAAAACGATAGAGGCAGAAATAAAAGTTAAAGCGAGAGTGTTTTTTCTTCTATAAATTTTCGAAAAAAATAATCAGTGCCATCTTAGTCAAGTTGTACAGGAAAAGTGCAAATATATAAGCAAAATACATAAAACAAAAAGTGCGAAAATACATAAACAAGCATATATTTACGTATGTACATATGCATAGTCGAAGCAGTGATAGAAAATAAAAACCAAAAGAAAAATAATACCTTTCCACACAAATATATTGTGCATATCAAAAGCATATACATATTATTTAAAGTATATACAAAAAAAGCAACTCGTGAAAGTGAATGCATAAATCGAACTATAAATACATAAGTGAGTTTTCTTTTCTTTCACTTGGTTCTGCAATTCTGTGTGCAAATACATACATATGTGCATATGTGCATACAAAATTACTTGTGTACATACATTTTTATATACAGATATATGTGGTCATTGTGTACAAGAAAGTGACGTTCTTTTTGCATTTAAACGCATCTCGATAACTCAGAAGATTTAAATCGTTTCCAATTAATCAAATTATTTTGGTGGTGATCTCTTTAAAATAAAATTTTTTCGGAAAATCTTGGAGCATAGTATATTCAAATATTAATTTCGGCCACATCTATCTGTATTATTTATCTTCGAATTTGGTGTATTCCTTATTTACTAAATATATGTAAATACATAAGTTTATATACATACATACATATTTACATTTCCAATCTCTCGAACTGAGAGATCTTTTTTTTTTGGTGTATATAATCAGCATCGCGACATTTTTCGCTACTTTACTGTGCGTGCCTAAGTACATATAAACAATCGTACATTTATATACAAGTACATACAGCACATATTTACCCGTATCGGTGCATTTTCGGTTTTTTCCTATTGCACGCACCTTTTGTTCGTGTTGGCGCTCAGCTGGTGACTTTGCATTTTTTGCTTAGTCGCCTGTGTATTTACATTCATACACACCTACATACCTACAAGTGCATATACATATTAGCACAAGTGACCCAGTAGGAAATTTTTGCATTGACCCTGTAGGAACTTTCTATATTTACATCATTAGTTTAAAGTCAATCAGTATTTGCTGTTTTTCGATTAATTGGTGGCGCTTATCATTCCTTTCGTGTTTTTCAATAATTTAGTTCTTTCGTTATTTGTACATAAATCGACTCTCGTTCTTTGACAAGTATGTCTACCTCAAGTTATTTCACTAGGTGCTCAGATCAGATTGTCGAATTCAATGCGGATTCGATGAAGCGACTTTGAACGAGCATTCGAAAATTTCTTTAGAGATTTTGAAAACGGAGTTGATAGACATTTGGTCTAAAACTAAAAATGCATGCGAAAAATGCCTACAAACTCTGAAAGATGAAGATGAGGTAGAAGCCGTAAAAGCCAAACAAAATTCAACTTTTAAAGATTATCTTTCGTGTTTGTCGCGCATTAGCGAAGGCATTCAGAAGTACAGCGTGACGGCTGATACTGCTTCTTATGTGCCCCCTGCCCAAGTACCCAAGCGCTCCAATAATTTGAACCTACCGCCATGTGACACAGAAATATTCCATGGTGACTATGTGTCGTGGCCATCCTTCCGTGATCTTTTCACCGCGATTTACATTAATAATGCGGATCTGAGTAACATCGAAAAACTCTTCTACCTTCGACATAAAACAAGCGGCGAAGCACGAGACATCGTTAGCAAACCCCCACTATCAAATGAGGGATTCGACATCGCATGGTCAAATTTGAATCCAGCGTACGAAAATAAACGGGTTTTGGTCAACAAGCAATTGAAGCTGCTTTTTTCGCTTCCGGTTATTCGGACCGAAAGTGCACCCGCGTTAAAGGAGCTCCAGCGAGGCATAAACGGATGTCTATCAGCGTTAGCAACGTATAACGTCAACGTTGGGAATTGGGATCCGATCCTAATCTTCCTGTGTTCAAACCGACTCCCTGAAACAACACTTTCTCTGTGGGAACAAACACTACTAGATAAAGCTGCTATACCGGAATGGAGTCAGATGTATGCATTTCTCACTCAACGCTTCAGAACTTTGGAATCGATAGTGGATGTGAAATGGTCAGCTTCATCTTCTTCAACCAACCAACATCAAAAAGCATTCTCACATCAACCCAACCCGGCGGGTCAAAAGAAGGTGTCTCTGGCGACAAATATTTCTCAGTCTTACTGCATAATGTGTCAGAAACAACAACATCCTTTGCGTTTATGTACAAAATTCTTGTCACTTTCGATTAATGATAGGTTCACTGCAATTAAAAAACACAACTGCTGTCTAAACTGTCTTTCAAAAGGCCATTCGATAAAAGACTGTAAAAGTCAATTCTCGTGCACTAAGTGCAAAAGTAGACATCATACTCTACTTCACAGAGTGTCTTCTAACACTCAACCCCCAAAAGAAACTGCAGGTGGAACTGCTTCACAGGCATTCCATACAAATATACAGTCCGCTTCTTCTAACAGTATGTTGTCGACAGCTGAGGAAAATTTGAAATCGTCAGGCTTATCCTCAGCTCTACTTGGAACCGCCATGGTTCACATCTGCCACTTGGGCTCAACTTATATAGCTCGCGCTTTAATTGATTCAGCTTCAGAAGCCTCGTTTATTTCTGAACGACTTCGAAAACTTTTAAAACTACCGTATTCCAAGACAAATGCGGTTATTTCGGGATTGAATCAAAGGGTTTCTAACAGCGCATCGAAAATTTGTTCGTTTGTTTTAGGCTCACCCCGTGATCCAAATCTTTTAATAGAAGCTACTGCGTTTGTATTACCACAAATCACTGGTAACTTACCCTCGACCTCAATAGATGAATCCATTCTAGAAAAACTGCCTAAAGTACCTTTAGCAGATTCGAAGTTTTTGCAAAGCGGTCCTATCGATGTTTTGATCGGAGGAGATTTGTACCCCAAGGTTATGTTAGATGGGGTAAA
>NW_023474803.1:0-457 GCF_013731165.1 Rhagoletis pomonella
TACTATTTACTTAAAAATGAGCCGTGAAATATTGCAATGTGGGTATCGAATTAAAGAGTGTTAAGAAGGCTTACAGCCGCAAATATGTATGATTAGGGTTGCCACCTGATTCAAAGTTTACCTAAATTACATTGATGAAATAAATGAAATATTACAATATTGGTATCAAATTTAAGAGGGTTAAGAAAGATAACCGCTAGAAATATTTTTGAGGAGTGTTGCCACCTATTTGAAAATTTTAACTCAGTCAAATAGATAAAATAAATAAAATATTGCCATGTGGGTGTCAAACTAAAGAGTTTTAAGAAGGCTTACAATGGAAAATATTTTAAAGGAGGGTTGCCACCTGTTAAAAAATTTTGCGCAATTTAATTGATAAATGTAATGATATATTACAATATAGATATTAAATTAAAGAGGTTTAAGAAAGGTAACTGCTGGAAATATTTTTTAGGAG
>NW_023474803.1:557-3384 GCF_013731165.1 Rhagoletis pomonella
GCGAAAATATTTTAAAGGAGGATTGCCACCTGTTAAAAAATTTAGCGCAATTTAATTGATAAACTAAATGATATATTACAATATAGATAATCAATTAAAGAGGTTTAAGAAAGATAACCGCTGGAAATATTTTTGAGGGGGGTTGCCACCTATTTGAAAATTTTAACTCAGTCAAATTGATAAAATAAATGAAATATTGCAATGTGGGTATTAAACTTTAGAGTTTCAAGAAAGCTTACAGCCGAAAATATTTTTGATGAGGTTTGTTACCTGTTTGAAAATCTAACTAAATTTAATTGATAAAATCAATGACTTATTACAATATAGGTATCAAATTAAAGAAGTTTAAAAAAGATGACTGCTGGAAATATTTTTGAGGAGGGTTGCAACCTATTCAAACATTTTAACTCAGTTAAATTGATAAAATAAATGAAATATTGCAATGTGGGTATTAAACTTTAGAGTTTTAAGAAAGCTACAGCCGAATATATTTTTGAGGAGGGTTGTTACCTGTTGAAAATTTAACTAAATTTAATCGGTAAAATAAATGACTTATTACCAGGGAACGGATTTTATGGAAATTGCCTTTTTTCTGCTAAAGAGATGTACTATATTCGATTAAGAATTTTCACGATTTAGCTTTCCCTGATTCCACATATACACATTTGATGTTGCCTTTTTAAGATATTTGCCTTTTTTTGCATTTTTAAGATATTTGCCTTTTCTACTTTTAAAAAAGTGATTATAGCCTTTACAATTTTTTTTTAAGATTAAAAAATATACACATTGCCCATGCGGCTTTTATAAGCTTGGAAGGCTTGGACACAATAAGGGGTGCGGATAAAATTGTAAAGGGCGAGGAAAACGCCCTTATTCCTGATAATATGAACGTTTCAAACGTTCCATATTTAAATTGGGCGCCGCTTGTATCAACTTACGTCGAGCACACATTTAGTACATTTAAGGCTTTTCTTCGCGTAAAATCTAATGCAAATGCTGCCAGAAAAACTTCAAACTGTGTCTTGTGGTTCAATGTACTATAACTATACAGATTAAAGTTTTGTGAGTTAGAAACTCGAAAGGATAAAAGAGTCAAAGATTCAAAGTACAAATTTTTCATATAATGAAACTAGTTCATAGTTTTTCTCTTTTTACTTGTAATACAAACATTTCTAAAATAAATGTTTTGATTGTTCTTCGTATTTTCTGTCTTTTTTTAGTGCCTTATTTTGCTTGTTTTGCAATACCTAGTGCCTTTTCCCGCCTTTTTCGCTATTTTGTTTTGCCTTTTTTGCAAAACCTAGTGCCTTTTCCTGCCTTTTTCACTATTTTATTTTGCCTTTTCCAGCCTATTTCGTTATTTTATTTAGCCTTTTTTATAGGTTTTTAGGTCCTAAAAATCCGTTCCCTGCTTATTACAATATAGGAATCAAATTAAAGAGGTCTAAGAGCATCATGATGCAATAATACAGGTGTTATCAGTTGGCAACTTCTCGCTCTAATTCCGCCATATTGACTGCCTTAGGTGAGACAGTGTTACTTCTTTAACAATTCTTTGCCTAATAATATAGTTGAATATTTTTTTATTTTTTCTCAGTATGCACATTTTTTTCTTAAAAAGGTATTTTATCTTATTTTATTTCATTTCATTACGAACATACTATAAAAAAGCAAATTTGGTTTAGGAAAAAATGTGAAATTTTATATTTTTCCCCCAAATGGGGCTTAATTTCTTCCGTTTTCTTCTCGTTCTACTGAGATAAGGCAGTGTCAAATCGAGCTATCACAATTGATAGCACCTTCTATTTTTGCATCATTTAAAAGCATGACTGCTGGAAATATTTTTGAGGGGGGTTGCAACCTATTTTAAAATTGTAACTCAGTTAAATTGATTAAATAAACGAAATATTGCAATGTGGGTATTAAACTTTAGAGTTTTAAGAAAGCTTATAGCCGAATATATTTTTGAGGAGGGTTGTTACCTGTTGAAAATTTAACTAAACTTCTTCTTCTTCTTCTTCTTTGGCGCTGTAACCGCCTAAGCGATTTTGGCCGAGTTCAGCAAAGCACACCAGTCGTTTCTCCTCTGTGCCAACTGAAGCCAATTGGAAACGCCAAGTGAAGCCAAGTCCTTCTCCACCTGATCTTTCCATCGCAGTGGGGGCCTCCCTCTTCCTCTGCTACCACCAGCGGGTTCCGAGTTGAATACTTTCAGAGCTGGAGCGTCGGTGTCCATTCGAACGACATGACCAAGCCAGCGGAGCCGCTGTATTTTAATTCGCTGCACTATGTCCATATCGTTGTAAAGCTCATACAGCTCATCGTTCCATCGTCTGCGGTACTCGCCGTCGCCAACGCGTAAAGGCCCGTAAATCTTCCGCAAAATCTTTCTCTCAAACACTCCAAGAGCCGCCTCATCGGATGTTGTCATTGTCCATGCTTCTGCGCCATATACCAGCACGGGCATGATGAGTGACTTATAGAGCGCGGTTTTCGTACGTCGAGAGAGGACTTTACTCCTGAATTGCCTACTCAGTCCAAAGTAGCACTTGTTGGCAAGAGTGATTCTACGTTGAATTTCAATGCTGACATTATTATCGGTGTTAATGCTAGTTCCCAAGTAAACGAAATTCTCTACTTTCTCGAAATTGTAACTGTCAACAGTGACGTGGGTGCCAAGGCGCGAATGTGCTGACTGTTTGTTTGATGACAGGAGATACTTCGTCTTGTCCTCGTTTACCACCAGACCCATGCGCTTTGCTTCCCTATCCAACTTGGAAAAGGCAGAACAGACTTCGCGGTTTTTGTTACCGATGATGTCGATGTC